>NC_034180.2:43338377-43525955 GCF_002021735.2 Oncorhynchus kisutch
ACATGAGAACATATGAAAGTTGGTGGTTCCTTTTTAACATGAGACTTCAATATTCCAAGGTAAGAGGTTTTAGGTTGTAGTTAATATTGTATTTATAGGATTATTTCTCTCTATACCATTTGTATTTCATATACCTTTGACTAATGGATGTTCTTATAGGCACTATAGTATTGCCAGTGTAACAGTATAGCTTCCGTCCCTCTCCTTGCCCCTACCTGGGCTCGAACCAGGAACAAATCGTCAACAGCCACCCTTGAAGCAGTGCTACCCATGCAGAGCAAGCGGAACAACTACTCCAAGTCTCAGAACGAGTGACATTTGAAACGCTATTAGCACGCACCCTGCTAACTAGCTAGCTATTTCACATCAGTTACACCAGCCTAATCTCGGGAGTTGATAGGCTTGAAGTCATAAACGGAGCAATGCTTGCGAAGAGCTGCTGGCAAAACGCACAAAAGTGCTGTTTGAAGGAATGCTTACGAGTCTGCTGCTGCCTACCATCGCCCAGTCAGACTGCTCTATCAAATATCAAATCATAGACTTAATTATAACATAATAACACACAGAAGTACGAGCCTTTGGTCATTAATATGGTCGTATCCGGACACTATCATTTCGAAAATAAAACATTTATTATTTCAGTGAAATACGGAACAGTTCTGTATTTTATCTAACAGGTGGAATCCCATCAGTCTAAATATTCCTGTTACATTGTACAACCTTCAATGTTATGTCATAATTACGTAAAATTCTGTCAAATTAGTTCGCAATGAGCCAGGCTGCCCAAGCTGTTGCATATACCCTGACTCTGCGTGCAATGAACGCAAGAGAAGTGACACAATTTCCCCTGGTTAATTGCCTGCTAAACTGGATTTATTTTAGCTAAATATGCAGGTTTAAAAATATATACTTCTGTGTATTGATTTTAAGAAAGGCATTGGTGTTTATGGTTAGGTACAGTCGTGCAACGATTGCAAATGCACCATTGTTAAATCATCCCCCTGCGTTGCATCGATTATATGCAACGCAGGACACGCTAGATAAACTAGTAATATCATCAACCATGTGTAGTTAACTAGTGATTATGAGTGATTGATTGTTTTTTATAAGATAGGTTTAATGCTAGCTAGCAACTTACCTTGGCTTCTACTGCATTCGAGATACAGGCAGGCTCCTCGTGGAGTGCAATGAGAGGCAGGTGGTTAGAGCGTTGGACTAGTTAACCGTAAGGTTGCAAGATTGAATCCCAGAGCTGACAAGGTAAAAATCTGTCGTTCTGCCCCTGAACAAGGCAGTTAACCCACCGTTCCTAGGCCGTCATTGAAAATAAGAATGTGTTCTTAACTGACTTTCCTAGTTAAATAAAAGGTGTAAAAAAATCAAATAAATAACATTTTAAAAATCGGCAAAAAATACAGATTTCCGATTGTTATGAAAACTTGAAAATCGGCCCTAATTAATCGCCCATTCTGATTAATCGGTCGACCTCTAGTGTGTGGAATTCCATCCACTCCTATCCCCCCCCCCCCCCCCCATCTCCGTTCTCCAATGTTTCCCCTGCTCTCTGAAATTGTCTTTGGGATTGAAGAACACAATGGGACAGGAAAAGAGAGAGTTAGAGAAGTGTTGTCACACTGGAATGCCTCCAGAGCTGTGGCCATGTGGCAGGGGGAGGGGATGTCCAGGGAACTGTGGTTACACTGTGCAGACAGTAACACAAACTCTCTCGTACAAAGAGGTTAAAGAGGAATTACTCATGAACATTACCATTCATTAGACTGTGGGAGTGTTGCAGGTTACATGTCCTGATTGCTATGATTAAGAGCTGCTAAAAGACAAAAATGGCAGTTAAAAAGTAGGTTGATTCTAAAACGAAGGCTAAAGCTAATACATAAAGGTGTGGTATTTTATTCAAAGGCCCAGCGCAGTCAAAAATGTGATTTCCTGTATTTTAAATCTATTTCCACACGATGAGGTTGGAATAATACTGTGAAATTGTGATAATAATGATAATGCCCTTTTAGTGCTCCCGAGTGGCGCACTAAAACAGACCCTGGTTCGATTCCAGGATGTAATCACAACCGGCCATGATTGGGAGTCCCATAGGGCGGCGCACAATTCGCCCAGCGTCGTCCGGGCTAGGGTTTGGATGGGGTAGGCCGTCATTGCAAATAAGAATTTGTTCTTAACTGACTTGCTTAGTTAAATAAAGGTAAAACATAAAAATATTGTGTAAGAGCTGTTTGGTGGGATGGAGACCAGACAGTCCTAGCAAAAATGATTGCTTGAGAAATCTCTCTTTACTAAGAAGATATTTGTTTATTTTTTACCATTTTATTTGAAAACATCACAGTAAGGTACATTGTTAACCAGAAATAAAACCTTTTATAAAGAAGAGTTAAACCTAAGAGAGAAAGGTCACCCAGGTGTGTGAGTGTGTATCCTATAGGAACAGGAAATTCACCTAAATCAAACCCAGCAACACCGTCACTTCAAGCTACGAAAGGGGAGTCCATAAAGCAGGCCTGACAGATGTCAGCTAGCCTCAGAGCCACACTTTATTTAGTGCTGCTAATTGAGGTGAAGGGGATTTGAGGCACTGGTTGGGTGCAGGGAGCATTGCCATGACAACCCTGGAGACTTTCCCTAGAGAACAGGGAGTGTGTGTGTGTGTTAGAGATTGTGAGTGTGTGTTTTTCTGTGAACAGAGTCTGGTGGCCCATTAGCACACCATTCCCCTTCCATCTCTCAGCCCACTCTGTGTCAATGGTCAGGGGACCACCTTGTCATGTTAGATCAGGGAGATACCGCCCACCAACCAATCACCACCTGTGACAGAGGCCACTCATACAGGGTGACAAATGGATGGACACACACACACACAGAAAGAGACAGTAGAGGAGGAATGTGAGGATGGATTCTACTTCCGGAGAATGACTCAGCGGAACTCATTACTGCACCGCGTCTGTCCAGACACACTGCCACCCACAACTTAACATGTTCACAGGGGAAGATATTAAAATAGAAGAACTACAAGCAACTCTTATAGTGGTGCAATAAGATCAAGGTGGATGAAATAATGCAGATCATAAAAACCTTACTGCTAAAAATGAAACGCCAAACACTGAGTTTTGATTCCTAAGCTCAGGCACAGATTTAACCGGAGTCGTCCGAGCTCAGGCATGGATTTAACCGGAGTCGTCTGAGCTCAGGCACGGATTTAACCGGAGTCGTCTGAGCTCAGGCACGGATTTAACCGGAGTCGTCTGAGCTCAGGCACAGATTTAACCGGAGTCGTCCGAGCTCAGGCACGGATTTAACAGGTGAGTTGGAAGTCCTTTATCTTTTAAGAAGACTTCTTTCTCAACCCCTTTCCACCTAAGACTACATTTATTTTAGCGAAACCACAGTGCTCTAGTCAAGTTACCTAAAGGGAACCTACAGTTGAATTCTTGTTGGGTTGCTGTTTAGGCTGTCCTTGAGCAACTCTGCCAAAAACAAATGTTCAAACACACGCACACCGTTAAGACATCAAACACAGCTGCTTTGTTGTGGGTCGCCCTGGCCTGTGTGTCACCAGCGGGCCCTAGCAGGGCTTTTGTTGTGAAGTGGCACATGAGCTCAGGGAATCTCTCTGTGCCTTGACTATCCAATCCTGACACAGAACACACGGCCCCGGTGACGATCCCAACCCTGACACAGAACACACACGGCCCTGGTGAAGACCCCAACACTGACACAGAACACACACGGCCCTGGTGAAGACCCCAACCCTGACACAGAACACACACAGCCCCGGTGACGATCCCAACCCTGACACAGAACACACACGGCCCCAGTGAAGACCCCAACCCTGACACAGAACACACACGGCCCCTATTTACTGTAAAGCAACCCCGAGAGTTAAACACCTCAGGGAACAGAGAGTGAGTGAGATACTGTGTCTGTGTGTGAGAGTGAGTCACTGTGAACAATACATGCCACCCTCCAGTGCATTCCCACACTGTCTCGTCTCTTTCCCTTTCTGTCTCAGTGATAGCACGACATGGAGGGTTGTGTTCTGTTGTTGTGGATGGATGGAATGACTTGGGTTCCTGTCTGAGTCTGGCCCTCGGGAAATGGTGGCCCAGTGTTTAACGGGAATCTTGAAAAGGAGTGAGGAGAGGTGGAGTGACACATTCACCCATAGAGAGCTCTTTGACAATCAACACACACATACGGTAACTGCAACAACAGCAGCAGACACACCAAGACACCTGCTGTGGATTATCTAACAGCAGAGGGTGGTGGGGGTGTCTGTCCCCACACACACACACACACACACAGTTAATCACAAGCTTACTTTGCTGGAGGTTTCACATGCCATTCTCCATGGGGGCTGAATAAATACTGCTGGACTTAACATCCTTTTAACGATATGGCCGCCGCAGACAAGGCTGTTAAGGTTTACCCAGAGGACAAACCATTGGAGAGAGATGGATTGTCATTAAGGGAGACCTCAGTGAGACAGTAGTAAAATGCATGGTGTGTGTGTGTGTGGATGGAGATGGAAAAAAGTGAGACTGCAAGGGGAATGACAAATGACTTCATTCTGTCTATGAGAGAGTGTGCTTCCAGTATGTACAATTTATGGTATATTCATCAAACTTTACAATGTGCATGCATGTCCTCAGTAGCTGTGTACTCATTATCATGGGTGTGATGGCTTCCTATGGGCTCATCATGACAAAGTTTAGCCAGAAAAACTGATCTGATCTACCCAGAGGTGCATACAAAGATGAGAGAGGCCTGTAATTTATCATAGGTACACTTCAACTATGACAGACAAAATGAGAAAGAAAATCACATTGTAGGATTGTTAATGAATTTATTTGCAAATTATGGTGGAAAATAAGTATTTGGTCACCTACAAACAAGCAAGATTTCTGGCTCTCACAGACCTGTCACTTCTTCTTTAAGAGGCTCCTCTGTCCTCCACTCGTTACCTGTAGTAATGGCACCTGTTTGAACTTGTTATCAGTATAAAAGACACCTGTCCACAACCTCAAACAGTCACACTCCAAACTCCACTATGTCCAAGACCAAAGAGCTGTCAAAGTACACCAGAAACAAAATTGTAGATCTGCACCAGGCTGGGAAGACTGAATCTGCAATAGGTAAGCAGCTTGGTTTGAAGAAATCAACTGTGGGAGCAATTATTAGGAAATGGAAGACATACAAGACCACTGATAATCTCCCTCGATCTGGGGCTCCACGCAAGATCTCACCCCGTGGGGTCAAAATGATCACAAGAACGGTGAGCAAAAATCCCAGAACCACATGGGGGGACCTAGTGAATGACCTGCAGAGAGCTGGGACCAAAGTAACAAAGCCTACCATCAGTAACACACTACGCCGCCGGGGACTCAAATCCTGCAGTGCCAGACGTGTCCCCCTGCTTAAGCCAATACATGTCCAGGCCCGTCTGAAGTTTTCTAGAGAGCATTTGGATGATCCAGAAGAAGATTGGGAGAATGTCATATGGTCAGATGGAACCAAAATATAACTTTTTGGTAAAAACTCAACTCGTCATGTTTGGAGGACAAAGAATGCTGAGTTGCATCCAAAGAACACCATACCTACTGTGAAGCATGGGGGTGGAAACATCATGCTTTGGGGCTGTTTTTCTGCAAAGGGACCAGGACGACTGATCCGTGTAAAGGAAAGAATGAATGGGGCCATGTATCGTGAGATTTTGAGTGAAAACCTCCTTCCATCAGCAAGGGCATTGAAGATGAAACATGGCTGGGTCTTTCAGCATGACAATGATCCCAAACACACCGCCCGGGCAATGAAGGAGTGGCTTCGTAAGAAGCATTTCAAGGTCCTGGAGTGGCCTAGCCAGTCTCCAGATCTCAACCCCATAGAAAATCTTTGGAGGGAGTTGAAAGTCCGTGTTGCCCAGCAACAGCCCCAAAACATCACTGCTCTAGAGGAGATCTGCATGGAGGAATGGGCCAAAATACCAGCAACAGTGTGTGAAAACCTTGAAGACTTACAGAAAACGTTTGACCTCTGTCATTGCCAACAAAGGGTATATAACAAAGTATATTTTGTTATTGACCAAATACTTATTTTCCTTCATAATTTGCAAATAAATTCATAAAAAATCCTACAATGTGATTTTCTTTCTCATTTTGTCTGTCATAGTTGAAGTGTACCTATGATAAATTACAGGCCTCTCTCATCTTTTTAAGTGGGAGAACTTGCACAATTGGTGGCTGACTAAATACTTTTTTGCCCCAATGTATTTCTTATCTCAGCCATTGTGGGCCATTAGACCAGTAATTGGGTGCGGAGTTGGGTTCAATTTGAATTGAAGGCAGTCAATTCAGGAAGTAAAATTACAATTCAATAATCGAAAAAATGGAATGACTTCACAATACTGAAAAGTAGTAGCTATTTATTTCAAAAGTTTTAAAATGTCTGAATTTTTAATTAAACACTTCCTGAATTGACTGCCTTCAAACCTGATAGAGTGACAGCTCTGCAGGCCCAGTGATAGGCAGACTGATAGGTGACACCAAGGAGCGCTGTGGTGTGGCGAGGGTAAGCTCTGCTCCAGTTCTGTCAGTCAGACCGGGCTCTCCGCTGGGCCCCTGTCCTCCAGGAGGATGGCGCTACATTCCTGGTGAAGGAGGTAAGTTCTGATTTGGCTTTTATCATCTTCTCTGCTCTATGGTCACTACGACTGACTAACTTACTGACTGTTTACGACATGCAAAAGAGGTTGACAAGATCAACTGTAACAGGTCAGAATATATGGGATGCTGCTTTCTGAAGAAACAATGCTTGTTCATTCGACAACATAGCTGGCTTCTCATTTTCTCAAAAGCTTGCCTTTTTACTTCCAATTGAGAAAGGAGGGAGGGAGAGATAAAATAACTTGTCAGTGTTGCTGGAGGAACTTGTCAGGTTGAAGGTTAATACAATGTCCAAACTGCGGGAGTTTGTAGAAGGAGTCTGAGAGACATGATGTTTGTGTATGGAATAACACTACAATCCTGGACATGAGGAGGTCAAATCTGTCAAAGCTATGGAGGGTGAGCAGCAACACAGATTAAAAAGATACAGAGCAGAGAGAGAGAAACAAACTGTCAGGGATGAATATTTCACCACAGGAGAGCGAGGTCCAGGCAACTGATTGAGATCTTGGGTAGGATAGGGAGCCTGGGAGAGATGTGTAGGTTGTGCTGAATAATGCAGCGATTTAACCACATCAAGGGAAGTCTAGGCTGGGCTCTGGCAGCAGCAGGATTCCACTGTTCAGTTCAGTGCCTCCAGCCCACATTATAATACCAAGCAGAACAGACACAATGTCGCTTAGACCTCCTGACTGGACCATACAAACACACAATCTCACTGACAACAATGTTGAGTTGTTGACATTTCTTACATTTACATTTTTCTTAAAAGGTCAAGGTTGTTCTATCCAGAGCCTGACACAAGTGTTAAATATGATGCTAGCTAGCATTGGAATCAACTTTACCACTAATTCTAACAATCCGGCAACAAGCTTTCACTGTTTATATTGGCACAGACAAAGTCTCTGCTATAAAGAAGGGCCAGAAAATCCAAGATCCCACAGCTGAACTAAGGAAAAAGCGTCTTAATTCACAACATTCATTCTCAGGAAGACTGGAAGGTCACCAAGTGTTCTTCTCTTATGTAATCACCCTGTGTTCTGACTCAGGGTACATTCAGAAAGGGCCTGTGTAGATGAATGAATACGAGAGGAAGTTACAACTCAAAGATGTCAATGGTCCTTTTGTCCTAGATTTGGTTCTGGGTATCTAGATTTGCTTTGTCCACTGATGGTTTTGTCAATTTGAGATAAATATCAGCATTAGGTGCTGCTCATAAGGCAGTGTGAGTTGTGTTCAAAATAGATCAAGTAATATGGCTTTGTCTACAGATCAGAAAAGGTGAGTCAAGATGAGAAGATTGAGTGACAAACCACAACGTGAAAGAACAGTGATAGTGGCATGTCAAGGACGGATTGAAATCTAACGTGAGTGACGACTTCAGAACATCATATCAATGACCAGAGCAGTACAAATACTTAGATTTTTTTACAGCATTCTTGACACGTGTCTCTAATTAATTAACAAGACTACTTGAAAGACTGCACAGCCAGTAAGTCCAGACTTACTGAATATATCACACCTCTTTAGCCCTAATATTACCTACAGGTATCCAATATAGCTGTAACAACGTCTGACAGCAGAGCAGAGCTAACAGGTGTGTAATAAATCTTGGTACTGATGTCTTGACAGTATTTCTTTTCCTGAGGACTGAGGTGACCCAGTAGTAGAGGTGCATCTGGGAGGGTCACAGACTAAAGCCTTCAGGAGAGATTTCTCGCTCACCTCACCAGGCCTCAGATTTACTGCCGACCGGGCCCGTCTGGCCTCCGACGCCTTTCAAATCCAAACCTTCCTGTTATGCACTGATTATTACTGGACTGAACGTCTATGCAGATTTACTAGGTTTCTCAAAGGGGGAATGGAAGCCAATCAGTGGCGGTTGGTGCCATTTACATGAGGGAGGACTATTTTTTTTTTTCATGAGCATGGCCTAATTTTAATTACAGCATATTGGATAACAGTGGATAGGTTTAGGCTACTACATTATACTCAAATGTTCCATATACTCATCATGAGGTTGCTACAACCTAGCCTATGAATTACATACAGTGACACATTAAATACCACCTTGCACACTTGCCTGCATCTAGCTGATCTAGGGTGCACTCATTAGTCCAACAGTTGCAAACTAATTTGTTCTATTGGACAAATTCAGGTATGTTTATCCCTGTTTCGTTCCATTTGCTTACTTTTAAGGTACGTTTTTAAAAGAATCGACAGAATGAATAAACCCCCTGATAACGTGGAAACTCAGTTCACTTTCATAGCAGTCACATTGTATTCCTTCTCGCATCTATGCGCTCTCCTCACCTTTTCCCTTCGCTTGTGGACTTCGAAGCACAACACACATTAGCTGTATGTGACCAGGTGAAAAAAAAAATCCAAGACAAACCACATCACAACCACTATTCAGAGCTTATATAGTTGTCACCATATTAGCTAAAGTAAAGTCATAGTCAACATAGCTAATAGAACTAAAGTGTTAGTTAACCCGCTACAATCATGCAATAGCATTACAGTGTAGATTCAGTAAGCAGTTTAGCACCTACACCGGGCACTGGTGGAAATACATTTGTAAAACCAAAAGCTTACCTTGACTTGGAAGAGTTCCCGTGTTGTGTTGGATAGTCATAGCCAGCTAGCTAACATGGCACCCCTCTGTTTGAGCAGGATGTTTGAGTAGGCTAAACCAGCTAGCTGCATTTGCTAGCTAAGTAAGTGAAACTTGAAAAAAAGACTAAATCTCTATTTCCCTCTTGCTTCTCCTTCATTTTGGAAGAAATGAATTTGTTCAAAACTGTTTGACAATCGTCTTTCTCTGTGAGTCAACTACTCACCACATTTTATGCACTGCACTGCAGTGCTAGCTAGCTGTAGCTTATGCTAAACTTTTTTTTAAAAATGCTTTAAGTTCTACATTCATTCTCTGATCCTTTGATTGGGTGGGCATGTCAGTTCATGCTGCAAGAGCTCTGATAGGTTGGAGAACGTCCTCCGGAAGTTGTCATAATTACTGTGTAAGTCTATGGAAGGGGGTGAGAACAACGAGACTCCTAGTTTTTGTATTGAAGTCAATTTACTCAGAGGAGGAGGGAAACTCTGTCCTCCGGCTACACCATGGTGCTACCCCCGGTGCTGTTGAGGCTACTGTAGACTTTCATTGCAAAACAGTGTGTTTTTATCCATTATTTGGTGACGTGAATATATTTATCAGAACTTTAATGTTTTTATTAAATTCACTGAGGAGGATGGTCCTCCCCTTCCTCCTCTGAGGAGCTTCCAATGTAGCACCTGAGGGGAGTAGTAGGCTCAGGCTACAATTACAGTGCTAGCCGTGTTTACATGTTCCTGATACAGTACTGAGCAAAGCCAGCAAATTTACATACAAATTGTATCTCTAACTTTGTCAGCAAATATTAAATGTCAGAAGCAAGGAGGAATCTAATCTATCGTGCATTTATTGTACTCAAATAAAGATAATTACTCATAGGAATATGGATGGAACCCATGGGGTTTCTGTTGTCCAAGAAACAATTAAGATTGTAACTATTAAGAGGTCCAAAAAGTGATTCAAAGCTAAATGTGTTTTTAAAGAATTTAAGCCACTTGTTTTCGAGAAGATTCCGTCAACACCATGAATTCTATCCATTATGAAAATCCTTTAACGGCCTAGCTCAGCACAGAGAGAGAAACTATCTATCTATACACTCTCAGCAAGACCCTGTCATACAGCCCAAACACAAAGCGCTGGAAACACCCCACTGTAACAGCCAGCCAGAGTAAATGCTGATGAGCTCCATGCCCGCATCTCATCACAAGGTGTGGGTACTAGCATCAACGACAGGTGTAACACAGACAGTGGGTTGCTCATGTATTGCAGTGCCAGGATGCTATTGTAGTCATGCTGCAGCAATTCTGTGCAAGGTCAGTAAAAGTAACGACCAAAAATGACATGAAAGTGCAGGACAACAGGTACTCCAGGAGAGGTTTGGGAAACACTGGGTTAGATAATAACAAAAAATATTTGTGCAGTCAGGCAAGGCAAAACAGGAATGGCATGCACTGATGTGCAAAGGAAGTGGAACTCAGGTGTGAGGAAGAATGTAGGGCTGAGGAAGACAAATCATTCATTTTAAACACCACAGACCCCACCACACATATCCAGGCCCATCAACGTCGTCACAGGACGATTCCACAACCTCCCGACTTTTAGGAACCATGCAGAGTTCACAAGCAATATCAACCTCGGTAATGGCCCCACTATTTCGGCTCCAGACAATTGGTCTTCTTCAGCTAAGCTACAGAGCAGATGTAGACAGCAGCAGCAAGGCAGGCCCAAGCCAACATGATTCAGCCCACACGAACAAACTGAACACTGCACAACACTAACCTGTAGGAAGAGCACAATAATAAATAATAAACTAGACTAAACACCCCTAGTCACGCCCTGACCTACTCTACTGTAGAAAATACAGGCTTTCTATGGTCAGGACGTGACATACGGCATGATGCTAGGAAGCTGCATCTAACGGCCAGCACAGCAAAATGAGTCCACAAACGAAACACCACATATCCCAAAAATGTGTAAATGAGCATTTGTACCCAACCTTCACTGGCAACCATCATCATGAAGTGCTTTGAGAGACTAGTCAAGGATCATATCACCTCCACCCTACCTGACACCATAGACCCACTCCAATTTGCTTACCACCCCAATAGGTCCACAGACGACGCAGTCTCAACCACACTGCCCTAACCCATCTGGACAAGAGGAATACCGATGTAAGAATGCTGTTCATTGATTACAGCTCAGCATTTAACACCATAGTACCCTCCAAACACGTCATTAAGCTCAAGACCCTGGGTCTCAACCCCGCCCTGTGCAACTGGGTCCTGGACTTCCTGACGAGCGTCCCCAGGTGGTGAGGGTAGGAAACAACATCTCCACCCCGCTGATCCTCAACACTTGGGCCCCACAAGGGTATGTTCTCAGCCCTCTCCTGTACTCCCTGTTCACCCACGACTGCGTGGCCATGCACGCCTCCAACTCATCATTAAGTTTGCAGACGACACTACAGTGGTAGGCTTGATTACCAACAACGACGAGACGGCCTACAGAGAGGAGGTGAGGCCCTGGGAGTGTGGTGTCAGGAAAATGACCTCACACTCAACGTCAACAAAACAAAGGAGATGATCGTGGACTTCAGGAAACAGCAGAGGGAGCACCCCCATCCACATCGACGGGACAGAAGTGGAGAAGGTGGAAAGTTTAAGTTCCTCGGGGTCCAAATATCGGGCAAACTGAATTGGTCCACCCACACAGACAGCATGGTGAAGAAGGCACAACAGCGCCTCTTCAACCTCTGGAGGCTGAAGAAATTTGACTTGTCACCAAAAACACTCAAACTTCTACAGATGCACAATCGAGAGCATCCTGTCTGGCTGTATCACCACCTGGTACGGCAACTGCGCCGCCCACTACCGTAAGGCTCTCCAGAGGCTAGTGAGGTCTGCACAACGCATCACCAGGAGCAAACTACCTGCCCTCCAGGACACCTACAGCACCCGATGTCACAGGAAGGCCAAAACGATCATCAAGGACAACAACCACCCGAGCCACTGCCTGTTCACCCCGCTATCATCCAGAAGGCGAGGTCAGTACAAGTGCATCAAAGTGGGGACAGAGAGACTGAAAAACAGCATCTATGTCAAGGCCATCAGACTGTTAAACAGCTATCACTAACATTGAGTGGCATCTGCCAACATACAGATTCAATCTCTAGCCACTTTTATAATTGGATGTAATAAATGTATCACTAGTCACTTAAACAATGCCACTTTATATAATGTTTACATATCCTACATTACTCATCTCATATGTATACACTGTACTCTATACCATCTACTGCATCTTGCCTATGCCGTTCGGCCATCGCTCATCCATATATTTATATGTACATATTCTTAATCATTCCTCTCCACTTGTGTGTATAAGGTAGTTGTTGTGAAATTGTTAGATTGCTTGTTAGATATTACTGCACAGTCAGAACTAGAAGCACAACCATTTCGCTACACTTGCATTAACATCTGCTAACCATGTGTATGTGACCAATAAAATTGGATTTGATTTGAATACAGCAACAAAGCATGGCAAAGAAAATGAAGTCAATGTCATCACACTCCTGGAGAGCAGAGGGCATGTTGTGCAGAACAGAGGCCTGATGGTGCACCCTGACCATCCTTGGTTGGGAGCCAGCCCAGATGGGATCCTTGATGCAGCACAGCTCCTTGAGATCAAGTGCCCCTTCAAGAGTTCCACATCTCTGACAGAATTTCCGAGTCAGCCAAATGGTGACATCAAAAGCTTGGATGATGGACAGAACCTAATTCACCCCAATGGAAAAGATGGATACTACCTTCAGATGGGTAAAAATGTATTCAAGAAAATGGATTATTATTATTATTATTATTATTATTAAGTATTGAACATTGTATTGTAAACTCATACTAATCAGAAGTTTGTGGCAATGTATTTTCTTATTCCTTCTTTCAGACACAAGTGACTATGATGTGCCTGGGCCTACAGAGCTGCAAGCTGGTCGTCTGGACACCAAGCGACCACATAGAAGTGGACATTCCATTTGATAAAGACTACACAGATGCACATGTGCAACAGCTGCAGAAGTTCTACTTTTTTACACAAGCTACCTCGGTTGGCTGATGATATGGCTGAAAAAAAGATACATCTCTGCCCAAAGTACCTGGATCTCTTTAAGTAAATGGGAGTGAGCAGTAGATTGAATATGCTGGGCAAACACAATTCAATTAGTTTGAGCGTGCACTTACTTCATGAAGTACTGTTTTAATAAATACATATATATTAAATAATACATATATTAAATAATACATAAGATACTGATATATTAGATAATCGATTCATTAAGAGATATACCTACTCAAACACAGTGTAATGATCTCTCACCAGTTTATTTTTCATAGGGCAGAACTAGTTAAATAGGCATGTTGGTACAGGCAGTTGTGTGAGCTGACAAAGCAATGACAAAACAATGATTTAAAACAACAGTTGGAATATAAAAGAATGTTACAAATGCTGACAATGTTTTGCAGTTCATTAATAGGAATAAAGTGATGTACATTTTTGGAATACATAAACGATCAGTGCATGTTGTTAGACATGTTGATTGTGTTAGACATTGTGTCTATTTGATAGAAATAAGCTCTCCTCTCAGATTTACAAGAGCTGCACAGATGTTAAGTATGTTGTCAATTTTCAGGACCAAACTAATAGGCATAGTTTGTGAGATAATCTTGTACACCTTAAGATACCTTATTGCTTGTTCCACATGGATACGGATATTAGCAATGCATTGTGTGCGAGTGACCTGCTCATTTGTCAACTGGCATTTGCTTGCGTGTAAATGCTGAAAAGACCAAGCGTACATTCCGTTCCTCTAGCAAGTCCCTAATTGTGAAGCCACGGACCATCATCACCTCATCTCCAGCACGCAAATGGTCGAGAAACCCTGAGTTCTGTGTTATACACCTATAGCTACATTTCCCACCATAAGCCTCAGAAATGAACATAACCACTCCTGATGGAGCAGTTGCTACTAGATATTTTACAGTATTACTGGCATAGCAGTGACTAAGATTCAGTTCTTGAGTACAGATATTTAGCCTTCTGCAAAACACTTTGTGCAATCAATAACAAGAAAAATGATTCTGAAAACCTGGTGGAATAGTAGCCATTATCATCTCACGAGGCAGCCATGGAATGAGATCCTTGGTGTGCTCAGCAATGACATCTATCCAGAATTCAGCGTTTTACTGACCTGACCGGGTGACCTTTTCAAGCGTCTTGCTAAATCAGCTATAACAAAGTTCTGTCTAAGTTTCATTAGTGTCAACAGAATTTGGTCTACAAACATCATTGTTGATGATGTGGGGCCAAAACCTTGAAAGCAAGACACAAGAGTGTTGAATTCTAGTAGTGGAATCCCAGTGTACAGCAGACAGTCTGCATCATCTTTCAATGTAACATCTTCAACAGACAGTGACCTCTCAGGGGCTGGTGCAGTCGTCATGCCACATGTAATGATAGGTCCTTTGGAGTAGGTGTGGTCCTCCATTGCTGGGTCTGTCTACTGTGTTTGGGCATCATGGAAGGTCTTTGAAAAAGGACCTGGCTCTTCAGAAACCTCCACCACACCAGGCTCACCTGCAGGTGATGAGTAGTTGAATATGAATATAGATGATTAGTTGAATATGAATATAGATTATTAGTTCATGAGATTAATTGATAAGGATCTGGAAAAGCAAATCCACTAAATCAGGGATACTTCTAAAAACATTTTAAACTCCCTGTGCCTTACAGCGTTTATCAGATTATTCTCTACTGCAAATAAGCACTCTAAACCCAGTGGGATACATAGACTAGGTTTAATATTTTCAAAATATATATTTTTTTAATCTATAACAGGGAATGAAATTAACACCTGACAAATTCAGGTTCATGTTTGCTGTGGCAGGTAAACACTTCAGGTCATGTACCACCATGACAGATCGGTTATTCTTCTATTAATATTATTATAAATTAAGAATAATCATGGATTAAGGTTCCACAATATGTACCATATTTCTAATGTCAGGTAGCCTCCCACTGACTCAGTGTTCACAATTATAAAGCGTTTAACATAGATTTCATAAAGATAAAAAATTAAAAAAGTGGCTGGTAGAAATGAAAGAGATTAATTTCAGACCCTGGCTAGAAGCTATCATAGTCAGATTCTAGCAACCAAAAACTGAAGACAAACACGCGATATCAAAACTAGTCGACATACCCGTTCTTGTGACATGTCTGTCAACCGTCCCGCTGAGGCGGTGTCTCTTCTCTGGTGGCCTCTCATAACCCAGAAAGAGCGTTGGGTGTGGGTTACCCTGCGTTGACGTCTTATCAACAAAGTGGAATGAGCAAACATACAACTTTTGGGAGTTTTTTTAAGTTTACGCTTTTGAGCCAATTTCTTTACGTTTCGTCGTCATTTGGGAGGCACTGGAAACTGTACCATCTCTGACAAGAACATTCACATTTATTTTTCGTTTTTTTGTCGAAGCCCTCCAATTTAAGCCAATCACTAAGTTGTGTCTGGTTGTATGTACAACCACGAACAGTGCCTGTTGTCACCGGCATCTAGCAAGTGAATATCTGATTATTGCTTATCCCAGTTGGCCAGCTTCTAAAACCAAAAACACCGCCGGGCCAAACTCAGTACCCATAATCATTTCCCCAGTATCCTCCCCAGGAAACTTGTGGATAAAACAAAATATAAAACAGTACAAAATGATTACACCACTACATATCTACAATACAAAATGATTACACCACTACATATCTACAATACAAAATGATTACACCACTACATATCTACAATACAAAATGATTACACCACTACATATCTACAATACAAAATGCATAACCCCACCATAATAACAATATTACAATGATCGTGTGTAGTGTGTGTGTGTGTGTGGGTACCTGTGTGTGTGTGTGTGGGTACCTGTGTGTGTGTGTGTGTGGGTACCTGTGTGTGTGTGTGTGTATGTGTGTGTGTGTGTATGTGTGTGTGTGTGGGTACCTGTGTGTGTGTGTGTGTGTGGGTACCTGTGTGTGTGTGTATGTGTGTGTGTGTGTATGTGTGTATGTGTGTGTGTGTGTGTGTGTGTATGTGTGTGTGTGTGTGTGTGTGTGTGTGTGTCTTCCCAGTCCCTGCTGTTCTATAAGCTGTATTTCTATCTGTTTCTGAATCTGATTCTACAGGCCCCTACTCCACTACCACATATCTACAACACAATCCATGTGTACGTGTGTGTATAGTGCGTATGTTATCATGTGTGTGTATGCATCAAATTACATTTTATTAGTCATGTGTGCCAAATACAACAGGTGTAGACCTTAGTGAAATGCTTACTTACAAGCCCCTAACCAACAACGCAGTTTAAAAATATATAAATAAGAAATAAAAGTAACAAGCATGTGTCTGTGCCTGTCTGTGTTGCTTCACAGTCCCCGCTGTTCCATAAGGTGTATTTCTATCTATTTTCTAAATCTGATTCTACTGCTTGCATCAATTACCTGATGTGGAATAGACTTCCATGTAGTCATGTAGTACTGTGCACCTCTCATAGTCTGTTCTGGATTTGGGGACTGAGACGAGACCTCTGGTGGCATGTCTTGTGGGGTATGCATCGGTGCATACAAAAAGTAGTGATGAACACAATCTCTCCACCACTTAAGAGAGCCATAAGAGATTTACATGCATATTATTAATGTTAGCTCTCTGTCTCTCTCTCGCTCTGTGCTGCCCTGTTCTGAGCAATTGTAATTTTCCTAAGTCCCTACTGAACAGTAGTCCAGGTGCAACAAAACCAGGGCCTGTAGGAAAGGCCTTGTTGATAGTGTTGTTAAAAAGGCAGAGCAGTACTTTATTATGGACAGACTTCTCCCCTTCTTAGCTACTGCTGTATCAACATGTTTGACCATGACAGTTCACAACCCAGGGTTACTCCAAGCAGTTTGATCACCTCAACTTTCTCAATTTCCACAGTATTCACTCATATACAATATATTAGGCCCAGCCTTTGGAACTTTGGTTTTCCTAGATATGGCTACATTCGGGAAGTATTCAGACCCGTTGAACTTTGACCTTTTCCACATTTTGTTAGGTTACAGCCTTAAATTGAATAAATATATATTTTTTCCCTCATCAATGGACAGGTTGACATTTTTGCAAATGTATTATAAAAATAAAAAACATATTCAGACCCTTTCCTACGAGACTCAAAATTGAGCTAAGGTGCATACTGTTTCCATTGATCATCCTTGAGATGTTTCTACAACTTGATTGCAGTCCACGTGTGCTAAATTCAATTGATTGCTTTTCCAAATCCTGTCCACACACCTGTATAAGGTCCCACAGTTGACAGTGCATGTCAGAGCAAAAACCAAGCCATGAGGTCGAAAAATGTCTGCAGCATTGAAGGTCCCAAAGAACACAGTGGCCTCCATCATTCTTAAATGGAAAAAGTTTGTAACCACCAAGACTCTTCCTAGAGCTGGCCGCCCAGCCAAACTGAGCAATCGGGGGAGAAGGGCCTTGGTCAGAGAGGTGACCAAGAACCCGATGGTCACTGACAAAGCTCCAGAGTTCCTCTGTGGAGATGGGAGAACCTTCCAAAAGGACAACCATCTCTGCAACACTCCATCAATCAGGCCTTTATGGTAGAGTGGGTAGATGGAAGCCACTCCTCAGTAAAAACCACATGACAGCCCGCTTGGAGTTTGTCAAAAGGCACCTAAAGTCTCTCAGACCACAAGAAACAAGATTCTCTGGTCTGATGAAACCAAGATTGAAGTCTTTGGCCTGAATGCCAAGTGTTACGTCTGGAAGAAACCTGGCACCATCCCTACGGTGAAGCATGGTGGTGGCAGCGTCATGCTGTGGGGATGTTTTTCAGCGGCGGGGACAGGGAGACTAGTCAGGATCGAGGCAAAGATGAATGGAGCAAAGTATAGAGAGCCTTGATGAAAGACTGAGGCGAAGGTTTGCCTTCCAACATGACAACGACCCTAAGCACACAACAAAGACAACGCATGAGTGGCTTCGGAACAAGTCTCTGAATGGCCTTGAGTGGCCCAGCCAAAGCCCGGACTTGAATCCGAACGAACATCTCTGGAGAGACCTGAAAATGGCAGTGCAGCAACGCTCCCCATCCAACCTGACAGAGCTTGAAACGATCTGCAGAGAAGAATTAGAGAAACTCCCCAAATACAGGTGTGCCAAGCTTGTAGTGTCATACCCAAGAAGACTCGAGGCTGTAATCTCTGCCAAAGGTGCTTCAACAAAGTACTGAGTAAAGGGTCTGAATACTTAAGTAAATGTGACAGTTTTTTGTTGTTGATACATTTGCAAACATTTCTAAAAAACTATTTTTGCATTGTCATTATGGGGGTATTGTATAGATTGATTAGGTGGAAAAACCCTATTAAATACATTTTAGAATAAGGCTGTAATGTAACAAAATGTGTAAAAAGTTAAGGAGTCTGAATACTTTCCGAATGCACTAGCTTTTTGACTTTCTAAAATGATCGTCACAGGTGGCTCTGAACCCTGACCTTTCATTAGATGAACCTTTCGGTCACTCAGACCCTGACAGCTTTAACCAAAGGTAGCATTAACCGCTAACCCTTGTCAACCTCCAGCCCATAAAGAGAGGTATGGTGTTTTAACTGTAAATGAGCATAAACCTCTCACACTCACCCAGACCTGAGGTGTAGATGGCCTTGACTGACTTCTTCATCTTGTACAGCACACTGCGGTCCACATCCAGCGCCTGGAGGGAGGAAAGGAGAGAGAGAGAGAAAGAGGGAAGAGTGAAAAGGGGAGGAAGGAAGTCCAGTTCTTGTCAGTTCAAAATCACAATCGAATCCATATGGCACACAAACTGTAGCATTGATTTTGCCGTGCTTGAATTACTTCCAAGGGTAATATTGGATTGCAGTAATGTTGTGAGCTCTGAGGTACTTTTGCTTCCTGATTAAGTGATTAAAGGATGGAGGGTTTCTCTTATCTCTGGCATTGATAGCGGTCCTCTTGCCAAAGGCCAATGTGGACACATGGAAAGGGGATACCTACTCAGTTGCACAACTGAATGGATTCAACCAAAATGTGTCTTCCCCATTTAACCGAACCCCTCTGAATCTAAGCGCCCGGGGAGCAGATGTTGTAGGAGGTTAACTGCCTTGCTCAAGGGCAGATTTTTCCACCTTACCGGCTCAGGGATCCGAACCAACAACCTTTCGGTTACTGGCCCAACGCTCTCAACAGCTATGCTACCTGCCGCCCCACAGGTGTGTGTGTGTGTGTGTGTGTGTGTGTTTGGGAGTGCATATCAGTTTGACTTTTGGTAGCAGGTGTGTGTGACTTGCATCTGTTTGTGTGTGAGACGAGGCAAGGCACAGCCTCCTGTCTGTCTGCAGTTGATTTATTATTCAAGACGATACTATAAATAGATCCAACTGATCTCCAGTCTGGTGGAAAAGGGGAGAGGGAAGGAAGGAGAGAGAGGAGTGCAGGAGGAATCCATACAGACCACAGGAGGCCTGTTCAGATCGAGGACCAGTTCAGCTATGGAGGTAGGTCAGGCTGATGCTGTCTCCCACCAATAAGAAGCCTATTCTATCATTTCTATTTATTTTATTTCACCTTTATTTAACCAGGTAGGCCAGTTGAGAACACCTTTATTTAACCAGGTAGGCCAGTTGAGAACACCTTTATTTAACCAGGTAGGCTAGTTGAGAACACCTTTATTTAACCAGGTAGGCTAGTTGAGAACAAGTTCTCAATAACACAATTTTTTTTTAAAGTATATATATAGTGTGTGCAAATGAGGTACGATAAGGGAAGTAAGGCAATAAATAGGCCATAGTGGCGAAATAATTACAATTTAGCAATTAAACACTGGAGTGAGATGTGCAGAAGATGAATGTGCAAGTAGAGATACTAGATACTATAAGATGTACTGTATGCACACACATACACACACTAGTGCTGAGCGATTAACCAAAATGTTGGTCATTTTTCTTTTTTTAAACTACCAATTGATTGACTTAGGTTCAACTACTTGAATTCCACTTCGGTTTTTGTCTTCTTCTGTGAACTCAATGCACAGAGTCTCTAGAGATCAAACAATTCAGGCATGATCTGATATGTATTAGGGAGTTGTAGTTTCAGGCCAATGTTCTACACAATTTACTGAAGAAAACGTGATAATTAACTATCAAATCAAATGTTATTTGTCACATACACATGGTTAGCAGATGTTAATGCGAGTGTAGCGAAATGCTTGTGCTTCTAGTTCCGACAATGCAGTAATAACCAACAAGTAATCTAACTAACAATTCCAAAACTACTGTCTTATACACACAAGTGTAGGGGAGTAAAGAATATGTACATAAAGATATATGAATGAGTGATGGTACAGAGCGGCATAGGCAAGATACAGTAGATGGTATCGAGTACAGTATATACATATGAGATGAGTATGTAAACAAAGTGGCATAGTTAAAGTGGCTAGTGATACATGTATTACATAAAGATGCAGTAGATGATATAGAGTACAGTATATACGTATACATATGAGATGAATAATGTAGGGTATGTAAACATTATATTAGGTAGCATTGTTTAAAGTGGCTAGTGATACATTTTACATCATTTCCCATCAATTCCCATTATTAAAGTGGCTGGAGTTGAGTCAGTGTGTTGGCAGCAGCCACTCAATGTTAGTGGTGGCTGTTTAACAGTCTGATGGCCTTGAGATATAAGCTGTTTTTCAGTCTCTCGGTCCCAGCAATGACCATAATCCATTGTGCAGCTACTGTACTTGCCCAGTCTGTTTCTTTCACGCCTGCTATTATTTAATTAATGAAATAAAGTAATCAAATAAATCAAATGTTATATATTTTATTACAGTAAAGTACTGTGAATAAGTGATGGTGAATAAGTGACAAGCAGTCATGGACAGTCACTTCCATCATGGGACTTGTATTAATAGTTTTATTCTGTGTTGTTATAGCACTCAACCCACATAATGCATAGTGCATTTCATGTTGGAAAAAATGTCAATCGAAACCGAAATCATGATTATTATTTTGTATAAATCGAACTGAAACCAAAAAGCACTAATCGCTCAGCACTACAAAGCATGCACAGAAATCAACTCACAAAGCTAACACACAAGCTAATTGCCTCACACACACACACGAATACACATACACACGATGTCTGACTCCAGCTGAGACAATGCACCACTGTACTAAGAAACCGACCGATGATTAGAGGGTCACCGGGGATTGGTTTTGTGCTTCCTTAAGTAGGTCCACCCGGCGCCACTATGCCCTTGTTCCCAATCTCATGGCATTCAACAGATCATCATCTTTGCCTCAGTCTGAATCTACTAAGACTGCAAAATAACCCAGGCAAAGAAGCTACGTTCAGTTTCCACAGATAAACATCAACAGTATTCCCCGCACTACACTGCTATCCATGAGAGAGAATAACTAGGCCTGAATCAGTGTTGTGTTAAACAAGGCTCTGTGATGTTTTATATCCAGAATGTCATTCAGTATCTCCCAGTACTCAGGCCCGAGAAGTGCTCTGTGCTCCGTTTTTGCTGGTTTTGTATTTCATGGAGTGGGCAAAAGCTGACGATGTGTTTATTCACATTTATCAGCGGGAGCCTCTTACTGACACAAGAAAAGCCACCTACAGTACCAGTTAAAAGTTTGGACACATCTACTCATTCAAGTTTATTTTTTACGATGTTCTACATTGTAGAATAATAGTGAAGACATCAAAACTATGTAATTACACATATTGAATCATGTAGTAACCAAAAAAAGTGTTACACAAATCAAAATATATTTTATATTTGAGATTCTTCGAAGAAGCCAACCGTAGCCTTGATGACAGCTTTGCACACTCTTGGCATTCTCTCAACCAGCTTCACCTGGAATGCTTTTCCAACAGTCTTGAAGGAGTCCCCACATATGGTGAGCACTTGTTGGCTGCCTTTCCTTCACTCTGCGGTCCAACTCATCCCAAACCATCTCAATTGGGTTGAGGTTGGGTGATTGTGGAGGCCAGGTCATCTGATGCAGCACTCAATCACTCCCCTTCTTGGTCAATTAGCCCTTACACAGGCTGTAGGTGTGTTTCGGGTCATTGTCCTGTTGAAAAACAAATGATAGTCCCACTAAGCGCAAACCAGATAGGATGGTGTATCGCTGCAGAATGCTGTGGTCGCCATGCTGGTTAAGTGTGCCTTGAATTCTAAATAAATCACTTACAGTGTCAACAGCAAAGCACCCCACACCATCACACCTCCATGCTTCATGGTGGAAACCACATTTGCAGAGATCATCCATTCATCTACTCTGTGTCTCACAAAGATACGGCGGTTGGAACCAAAAATCTCACATTTGGACTCATCAGACCAAAGGACACTTGTCTAATGTCCATTGCTCGTGTTTCTTGGCCCAAGCAAGAGAGCTGCGTCTTACCTAAACTTGACCTCTGAGATCTGGCCAATGGAGGCAGTGCAGCGGCAATACCCCGAGTTACGATACCACTGGGCCTACTGCGTGAGACCTTACTGACTATCAATCCACATCCCACTTCTGGATGTTTCCCTACAATAACCCTCTCTGTCAGGAGAAAAAAAACACACAAAAAACCTCTCCCATAAGTACTCAAACAGTCATTTTGATCATGGCTCTTCTGTTTTCTCCACAAGAGAGAAAACCAATTAACACAAAATCTAAAAACTTCATATTAGCTGAACACAATTACTCATCATGAGACGCTAACAAGATCTCCACCTGTGTATTCCCATTTAATCCCAAGCTCCCTGTCCACCAGCTGAGTCACACAACACAGGCCGCCTAAGATTCTCCCAAGACAGCCTACAAGCATTTACCACACAACATTCACTGCAAGTGCTGCAGCCTGCTGACTGTGTCAGTCAGGGGCTAGCAATCCTTTGCAGCAATTGCAGTTGTCAAACAAACATCCAAAGACCATGGATATAGATGGAGTTATCCGAACCACCCTTCTTAAGATGCAGCTTTGTTTGAACAATTTGGTCCCAAGAGTCTCCCATTGACCATTCTACTGTAAACAATGAGTCATTAGCCAGTCTAGTGTAAAATAGGACTTGCATAAAACACAATATTATTAGCTCCAGAGACCATCTGGATTCATAGACCAAAGCAAAGTCTAGAACCCACACATAATGAAACTCTGGTTTTAAACCACACTGGAGGTATTGTTCAAAGCAAGCTATGAAACAGAATACAGGTCACAATATAGGTGAATCCCCTTTAAAAGTGGAACCTGAGATGCAGAGTTGTGAAATGTTTTTCTCCATCCAATATCACCTTTAGCTCAAACACTCTCCTTCTATCTTTGGTCTGAATATCTGCTTATGTAAGTAGATATTTCAATTAGTCTTGTGAGAGTGCAGGGCTTTCCAAACTCGGTCCTCGGGACCCCAAGTGGTGCACGTTTTGGTTTCTGACCTAGCACTACACAGCTGATTCAAAAAATCAACTAATCATCAAGATGAAAGCTTGATGATTAGTTGATTATTTGAATCAGCTGTGTAGTGTTAGGGCAAAAACCCAAATGTGCACCCCTTGGGGTCCCGTGGACCGAGTTTGGGAAACATTGGTATAGTGATAATGCCCTAAACCAGGGTTCTCTAACCCTGTTCCTGGACAGCTACCGTCCTGCAGGTTCAGTCCAACCCCAGTCTAGGTGTTCTAGATTAGGGTTGGAGCAAAGAAACTACAGAATGGTTACTCTCCAGGACCAGGGTTGAAGAGCCCTGTCCTAAACGCATTTCTGCTGACATCATCCCTCCCTAAGTATGCAGCAACTGTGGGACGTGTAATATACAGAATGGATCTCCATTGATTTTTAGTTTCCTCTCTACTTGAGGATGATTCCACTAAGCAGTGACAGAGTTATTTAACCCAGGACACAGATATAAATCTATCTGTAGCTCTATGTTGCCCAGATCCAGGGTTTTATTACCTATGTCAATTAGGCAGTCTGAACACACAGTCAGTCAGTGGAGTCTTAGCTTTGCCCTATAGCTGCAATATCAAAGTGTTGTTTGATTGAAGCCATAGACATGGCTGGCAGAGGTAGGCAATCAACACAGCAAGGGAGGCCCCATAGGAGAGATAAATTATACAAGCCCCTACAACAACTTGCGAGGTCTGGCAGCAGAGGTAGAAATGTGCCGACTAAGTCACAGTGGTGTGATGGGTTCAGATTCAGCAGACTACTAAGAGTAGCTGTCCTCTCTGGCAAGATGGTTGGCAGCTTTCTGGATAGGCACAAACCAAATGGACGGGTGATTTAGAACGTTGGAGAACATACCGCTTCTGGCTTTCGCCACGTGTTTTCCCTGAAGGCAGCCAAGTCAACAATGTGTTTGAGATAAAGGCTCTCTCGCACCTACAGGGATGTACTGAGAAACACTAAGGAGATCATACCTACCTAGTTCATCCACAAAGCTAGGAGACAAGTGTGATATTGATACACAGTTTGTGTTTTAAACTGCACATCAGAACGCTGTTTGAAGCTCACTGAAAGCTTTTACGAAACGCATGATCAAGACATGTTTGAAGACTTTAAAGAAACAAAAAAAAATCAGGCTGTTTACTTAGCCTAGCAGGAGCTGGAGGATTAGCCAGTTTGCTAGGATCTTGATAATTGCTCACAACACATGACACATTTTGTAACACATCAATTTTGTAGAATCATTTGAAGCTGGAGCATCAAAGATGGTCTGTTGACAACCACATAAAATCAATGCTAAATCGGTCATGAACAACATGTAGCATACTTGCTAAATTACTCCATCTTCAAATCAATCTCACTGGCCAATTTATTTATTTAGCTAGGCAAGTCAGTTAAGAACAAATTCTTATTTACAATGACGGCCTACCCCGGCCAAAGCTCCAGTATGAGCATTTATATCGACAGCAATGCTTTGATCAACCATTGAAAATGCCTTCACATTCACAAAACACACATGGCTCATCAAGCAGCATCACACCTCAGCAGACACTTTCAATCTGGAGAGAAAGTGCTCCGTCAGGAAATTGGGCATGTGCACAGGGACAGACGGAGACATAATCCAAGTGCAGCTGAACACAACACAGCCCTCAATCACTCTCACACATTCACTCTTTCCTCACTGAGGCAGTCTTTCCTCACTGAGGCAGTCTTTCCTCACTGAGGCAGTCTTTCCTCACTGAGGCAGTCTTTCCTCACTGAGGCAGTCTTTCCTCACTGAGGCAGTCTTTCCTCACTGAGGCAGTCTTTCCTCACTGAGGCAGTCTTTCCTCACTGAGGCAGTCTTTCCTCACTGAGGCAGTCTTTCCTCACTGAGGCATTCATAATTCCAACCAATGACAAATTGGAGTTCACCAAGAAAGGGTCCACTCTTTTGTGTGTTCTGTTGTTTGAAGCCGCAGTTTCTAAAAGTAGAGGCTGTTAACCCAATGAGCAGAGAACAAGAAGGGATTTTCACCACTGGCCACTGTACTGTAGTATGATAGGACACTGCTGGGCCTTCGAATCTGTTCCACGATAACACATTCACGCAAACTCAGAATGTTTCACAGAGGATAAACAAAGTATTTCTTGGGGATTTGAATTCCCTTGCTGGTTCTGACAATGCCCTTGCTTCAGTTGAGAAGATCGAATGAAATAATGAGTCTTAATGCATGACATCAGGCTCCATCTGGCTCTCTCCAACCTGAGCACGCAGGGTCGTGACCGAACGATTGAGTCACATTATACTTCCCAGGACACAGAAGGCTAAGGTTTCAAAGCTCCTTGTCAATTTAGATAGATTCCCTCTAAATTTAAAATGCATTATCATCAGGAAACAGCCGGCCCGGAGTCAGATGACAAATAGGGTGGGCTACAACATCTAGATGTTGCCATGTAACTTCACAGAGAGAAGTATTTTGAGTTGAGGAGAAAAGTATCTATTATAAAAAAAATAGATGGCAATAACAGATTTCTGAATTAATTCACCAGTTATTAGCATAACTAGCAATATTAGCTATCGTAAAAATGTTTTGCCAATGGACAAAATTGGGTTCTTACTAGTGGATTTATTACCTTGCGATTACACTAACACTTCTTGAACACCTATAAAATCTTGTACGAAACCTTGTACGATCTAATTGGCTATAAAATAATACGAAAACGACGAGCAAAGACCTTATTTTAAGGCTTTACAATTCAATCCATGACCATATAGGAATCCTATTTCCTCCAAACCACACTAACAACCTCTCTGGCTCCACTACCATCCCACTTCCCCCTGGCTGTCAGTGTCATGACTGGAGAAAAACGCCCATTCCTGCCAGACAGCCATTAACCCCAGAATGGCTGACCAACACAGACCCCACATCTGCTGTCTGGGCCTGGCTTAGATATGAGCTGAGTAGGCGAGGCCTAATACCTAACGCACTTGCACTAGATTATCCACGGTCTCCCAAATCCATCTACATTATCCACGGTCTCCCAAAACCGTCTACATTATCCACGGTCTCCCAAAACCGTCTACATTATCCACGGTCTCCCAAAACCGTCTACATTATCCACGGTCTCCCAAAACCGTCTACATTATCCACGGTCTCCTAAAACCGTCTACATTATCCACAGTCTCCCAAACAAAAACATGGAGAGAAATTAGCTGGGGAGGGTCATTCCTATTTCATGAGCTTTTTATAGAGCATCCATTTTACAGTCTCTTTGTGGGTTTGGAGTAGATTTTAACCTCCCTTTCTCCTTCTACTGTATGTGAAACCAATGAGGGTGGAAGTCTTGGAATAACAACAGTGTAATGTTTTAAGTAGTTTTCCTAAAATAGATTTGTATTTTTAGGCTACGCTATCATCACATTGGCTAGAGACTAGTTTTGTTTTGTAACAAAAAAATAGCCTCTCTGTCAAAACACACAGAGACGTATTTTATGTCCACTGTTTCCAAGGCCATCGTAAGGCCAGGGGAGTAGGAATTGGGCAAGATAAGTAAAAAGAGCAGATGTTTCAGTGAATAAGGGACATGAGAAAAAGATATGTTGACAATCTGGGAACTTGTGCTTTCCCTCCCTGAGACGAAAGGCAATCAAAGTGCCAGGATTAGATTAGTTCCTTAGAATAAAATGCATTCCTTGATGACTGCATATTGTATAGTGACAGGGGTGAACCTACCTCATTGTTCTTTTCACAGTACTATTTGATGATGGCATGTCTAGTGGCTTGGACCCCAGCACACTTCAACCAGACCCCCACTACCACAAACTCCCACTCAGAGAAAACAAAGCAGTCGTGTGGGGTCTGAACTGCTGAGGAGCATGGGAGGGAGCAGGGAGGGACACCCACAAAACACGCTTGGTTCCCGTCTGGTATCACACAAAAAAATCCCCTAATGCTGGAGTCATACAAGGAAACAGTCAGTGGCGCGAGTTGAAACTTCGCCAAGAAAGGGGACAGTCTGGGGTAATTATCTAATTCATTGGGGATACTGGGAGGGGGACTTTGATTCTAATCCAATTTTTATAGATGTTATAGTTAGAGCAACCTAACACCCTGAAAAGAAAGAAAGGACTGCTGTGCATTCAGTGTTTCTGCCTTAGGGTTTATTCTATACCACCCTGGTTTGTAAATGGCGTACAGTTATTACTGGAGTGTGGGCCTCATTCACTAGGCCTATATTTCTGAGAAATGTAGCAAGATTGGGGGTGGGGGATTAAACAAGGCAGAGGGGAGTCTGGGTAATGAAGTCTATATGTGCAGCTACGACCGTGGGGAGCAGGCTGCTGTGGCAGAGACCCTCCCGACACAGAGCGTGTGATATAGCTGTAGATGCGCGGCACAGGGTGAGCGCTCGGCCTTCGGCCTCTCCGTCGAGACCTGGCTGAAGTGCGCAGTTGCGAGTGCATCCTGACAGCAGGTAGGAGTCGAGAGGAGCTGCCTTGTGGTAAAGCTATTCAGAGCTGTCATTTAACTGAACTGAAATAATAAATTAACATCCAACGACTCAGTGCAGTAAACGTGCCTGAAAAGAAGAGCACGCTTTGAGGACAATACAGTGCCACTGACACGGCCTGCAACGAAAACATGCGGTCTCTCCTTCACTGCAGCCGAGGTGAGTAAGACATTTAAACGTGTTAACCCTCGCAAGGCTGCAAGCCCAGACGGCATCCCCAGCCGCGCCCTCAGAGCATGTGCAGACCAGCTGGCCGGTGTGTTTACGGACATATTCAATCAATCCCTATACCAGTCTGCTGTTCCCACATGCTTCAAGAGGGCCACCATTGTTCCTGTTCCCAAGAAAGCTAAGGTAACTGAGCTAAACGACTACCGCCCCGTAGCACTCACATCCGTCATCATGAAGTGCTTTGAGAGACTAGTCAAGGACCATATCACCTCCACCCTACCTGACACCCTAGACCCACTCCAATTTGCTTACCGCCCAAATAGGTCCACAGACGATGCAATCTCAACCACACTGCACACTGCCCTAACCCATCTGGACAAGAGGAATACCTATGTGAGAATGCTGTTCATCGACTACAGCTCGGCATTCAACACCATAGTACCCTCCAAGCTCGTCATCAAGCTCGAGACCCTGGGTCTCGACCCCGCCCTGTGCAACTGGGTACTGGACTTCCTGACGGGCCGCCCCCAGGTGGTGAGGGTAGGCAACAACATCTCCTCCCCGCTGATCCTCAACACTGGGGCCCCACAAGGGTGCGTTCTGAGCCCTCTCCTGTACTCCCTGTTCACCCACGACTGCTTGGCCACGCACGCCTCCAACTCAATCATCAAGTTTGCGGACGACACAACAGTGGTAGGCTTGATTACCAACAACGACGAGACGGCCTACAGGGAGGAGGTGAGGCCCTCGGAGTGTGGTGTCAGGAATATAACCTCACACTCAACGTCAACAAAACTAAGGAGATGATTGTGGACTTCAGGAAAAAGCAGAGGGAACACCCCCCTATCCACATCGATGGAACAGTAGTGGAGAGGGTAGCAAGTTTTAAGTTCCTCGGCATACACATCACAGACAAACTGAATTGGTCCACTCACACAGACAGGCTGAAGAAATTCGGCTTGTCACCAAAAGCACTCACAAACTTCTACAGATGCACAATCGAGAGCATCCTGGCGGGCTGTATCACCGCCTGGTATGGCAACTGCACCGCCCTCAACCGTAAGGCTCTCCAGAGGGTAGTGAGGTCTGCACAACGTATCACCGGGGGCAAACTACCTGCCCTCCAGGACACCTACACCACCCGATGCTACAGGAAGGCCATAAAGATTATCAAGGACATCAACCACCCGAGCCACTGCCTGTTCACCCCGCTGTCATCCAGAAGGCGAGGTCAGTACAGGTGCATCAAAGCTGGGACCGAGAGACTGAAAAACAGCTTCTATCTCAAGGCCATCAGACTGTTAAACAGCCACCACTAACATTGAGTGGCTGCTGCCAACACACTGACAATGACACTGACTCAACTCCAGCCACTTTAATAATGGGAATTGATGGGAAATGATGTAAATATATCACTAGCCACTTTAAACAATGCTACCTTATATAATGTTACTTACCCTACATTATTCATCTCATATGCATACGTATATACTGTACTCTATATCGTCGACTGCATCCTTATGTAATACATGTATCAATAGTCACTAACTATGCCACTTTGTTTACATACTCATCTCATATGTTATACTGTACTCGATATCATCTACTGTATCTTGCCTATGCTGCTCTGTACCATCACTCATTCATATATCCTTATGTACATATTCTTTATCCCCTTACACTGTGTATAAGACAGTTGTTTTTTTGGAATTGTTAGTTAGATTACTTGTTCGTTATTACTGCATTGTCGGAACTAGAAGCACAAGCATTTCGCTACACTCGCATTAACATCTGCTAACCATGTGTATGTGACAAATAAAATTGGATTTGATTTGATTTGAATTAATAAAACAGCACAGCCTACTTCAATGTCCATTTCTGTGCGCTTTACTGCCTCAGGCCTACAGTATGCACTCACGATTTGGGTGAGAAATAAAAAGGAAAAAACCCTTTCAAGCACAACTTTAAACTGAGTAAATATCTGAACAGGTCCATTGTGCCATTAAGGGGACCTATAACAAGCTGTAGTTCCAGTGTTTGAAACAGAACAGTAATGTATGCAGTTAGCCTGAATGAGTGGGAAAGTCAGCCAGCGCAAAGAGTCAGCGTCTTCACTGGGCATATTATGGTCAGTGGGAGTGTCCTGAGAGCCATGCAGATGAAGGTTAGCTGAGTGAGCAGAACACACAGCTCTCTCTCTACCGATGTCACAAGACCCCGCAGCTTCTGACCAATGAGTGAGTCAAGTGCACACACACACACACACACAATAAACACTCTCTGAAGTCCACTCTCAATTGCACTGTGAAACAGGAGTTTGATGTGTAAGCAGGACTACTATAAAGTACTTTTTGTTTCTTAATTTAGTTTATTAAAATGTATGTATTATTTTAGAAAATATTTTCGTACTTTAAAAAATTCTGCATTGTTGGTTAAGGGTTTGTAATTAAGCATTTCACGGTAAGTATTAGTATTGTATTAGGCGCAAGTCACAATTTGATTTGATACCTGCAACAATAAACACAACATGTCCATTAAAAAACACCCGACAAGGTAGACAAAATGGTAAACTGAGAATCAGTGTACCAGCTTACATTGACAACCAGCTTCTTCCTCAAGGCCATCAGACTGTTAAACAGCCATCACTAACAGAGAGGCTGCTTCCTACAGACTCAAATCATTGGCCACTTTAATAAATGGATGACTAGACACTTTAAATAATGCCACTTTAACAATGTTCACATATCTCAAATGTATATACTGTTTTTTATACCATCTATTGTACCGCTCGGTCATCACTCAACCATATATTTATAAACTCAGCAAAAAAATAACAGTCAGTATCTGGTGTGGCCACCAGCTGCATTAAGTACTGCAGTGCATCTCCTCCTCATGGACTGCACCAGATTTGGCAGCGTAGCCTAGTGGATAGAGCGTTGGACTAGTAACCGAAAGGTTGCAGGTTCAAATCCCCAGGCTGACAAAATACAAATCTTTTCTACCCCTGAACAAGGCAGTTAGCCCTCTGTTCCTAGGCCGTCATTGAAAATAACAATTTGTTCTTAACCGACTTGCCTAGGTAAAAAAAAAAAAAGCTCTTTTTGCCAGCGACGGTGGGTTTGTGCCCATAGGTGACGTCTGGTGAGGACCTGCCTTACAACAGGCCTACAAGCCCTCAGTCCAGCTTCTCTCAGTCTATTGCGGACAGTCTGAGCACAGTCTGAGCACTGATGGAGGGATTGTGCGTTCCTGGTTGCCATCCTGTACTTATCCAGCAGGTGTGATGTTCAGATGTACTGATCCTGTGCAGGTGTTGTTACACGTGGTCTGCCACTGCGAGACCGATCAGCTGGCCGTCTTGTCTCCCTGTAGCGCCGTCTTAGGCGTCTCACAGTACGGACATTGCAATTTATTGCCCTGACCAAATCTGCAGTCTTCATGCCTCCTTGCAGCATGCCTAAGGCACGTTCACGCAGATGAGCAGGGACCCTGGGCATCTTTCTTTTGGTGTTTTTCAGAGTCAGTAGAAAGTTAGTGTCCACAACTGTGAACTTAATTGCCTACCGTCTGTAAGCTGTTAGTTTCTTAACGACCGTTCCACAAGTGCATGTTCATTAACTTCTTGGATATAGGGGGCACTCTTAATTTATGGATAAAAAAACGTTCCCGTTTTAAACAAGATATTTTGTCACGAAAAGATGCTCAACTATGCATATAATTGAGAGCTTTGGAAAGAAAACGCTGACGTTTCCAAAACTGCAAAGATATCTGTGAGTGCCACAGAACTGATGCTACAGGAGAAACCAAGATGAAATTTCAAACAGGAAATGGCCCAGATTTTGAAGGCGCTGTGTTCCAATGTCTCCTTATATGGCTGTGAATGCGCCAGGAATGAGCCTACACTTTCTGTCGTTTCCCCAAGGTGTCTGCAGCATTGTGACGTATTTGTAGGCATATCATTGGAAGATTGACCATAAGAGACTACATTTACCAGGTGCCCACTTGGTGTCCTCCGTCGAAATTATTGCGTAATCTCCAGCTGCGTGCATTTTTCCATTTGCTTCAGAGGAGAAACCTAACTGCCATGAATGATTTATCATCGAATAGATATGTGAAAAACACCTTGAGGATTGATGCCATGTTTCTGTCGATATTATGGAGTTAATTTGGAAAAAGGTTTGGCATTGTAATGACTGAATTTTCTGGGGTTTTTCTTAGCCAAACGTGATGAACAAAATGGAGCGATTTCTCCTACACAAATAATATTTTTTGAAAAACTGAACTTTTGCTATCTAACTGAGAGTCTCCTCATTGCAAACATCCAAAGTTCTTCAAAGGTAAATGATTTTATTTGAATGCTTTTCTTGTTTTTGTGAAAATGTTGCCTGCTGAATGCTAGGCTTAATGCTATGCTAGCTATCAATACTCTTACACAAATGCTTGTGTAGCTATGGTTGAAAAGCATATTTTGAAAATCTGAGATGACAGTGTTGTTAACAAAAGGCTAAGCTTGTGAGCCAATATATTTATTTCATTTCATTTGCGATTTTCATGAATAGTTAACGTTGCGTTATGGTAATGAGCTTGAGGCTATGATTACGCTCCCGGATACGGGATTACTCGACGCTAGAGGTTAACTGCTTATGGTTCTTTGAACAAGCATGGGCTACAGTGTTTTAACCCTTTACAATGAAGATCTAAGTTATTTGGATTTTTACAAATTATCTTTGAAAGACCGGTCCTGAGTTTATGTACATATTCTTATTCCATCCCTTTAGATGTGTGTGTATTAGGTAGTTGTGGAATTGTTAGATTAATGTTAGCTATTACTGCACTGTCGGACTAGAAGCACAAGCATTTCGCTACACACACATTAACATCTGCTAACCATGTGTATGTGACTAATAAAATTTGATATGGTAAAGACTTTCACTTATTAAAAAAAGAAAACTGTCCAAACACAACTCATAGGCTGTCTGCTGTCCGGACCTCTGGCAGTCTCTATGGGGGTGCCACAGGGTTCAATTCTTGGACCGACTCTCTTCTCTCAATGAGGTCGCTCTTGCTGCTGGTGAGTCCCTGATCCACCTCTACGCAGACGACACCATTCTGTATACTTCCGGCCCTTCTTTGGACACTGTGTTAACAACCCTCCAGGCAAGCTTCAATGCCATACAACTCTCCTTCCGTGGCCTCCAATTGCTCTTAAATACAAGTAAAACTAAATGCATGCTCTTCAACCGATCGCTACCTGCACCTACCCGCCTGTCCAACATCACTACTCTGGACGGCTCTGACTTAGAATACGTGGACAACTACAAATACTTAGGTGTCTGGTTAGACTGTAAACTCTCCTTCCAGACCCATATCAAACATCTCCAATCCAAAGTTAAATCTAGAATTGGCTTCCTATTTCGCAACAAAGCATCCTTCACTCATGCTGCCAAACATACCCTTGTAAAACTGACCATCCTACCAATCCTCGACTATGGCGATGTCATTTACAAAATAGCCTCCAATACCTTACTCAACAAATTGGATGCAGTCTATCACAGTGCAATCCGTTTTATCACCAAAGCCCCATATACTACCCACCATTGCGACCTGTACGCTCTCGTTGGCTGGCCCTCGCTTCATACTCGTCGCCAAACCCACTGGCTCCATGTCATCTACAAGACCCTGCTAGGTAAAGTCCCCCCTTATCTCAGCTCGCTGGTCACCATAGCATCTCCCACCTGTAGCACACGCTCCAGCAGGTATATCTCTCTAGTCACCCCCAAAACCAATTCTTTCTTTGGCCGCCTCTCCTTCCAGTTCTCTGCTGCCAATGACTGGAACGAACTACAAAAATCTCTGAAACTGGAAACACTTATCTCCCTCACTAGCTTTAAGCACCAACTGTCAGAGCAGCTCACAGATTACTGCACCTGTACATAGCCCACCTATAATTTAGCCCAAACAACTACCTCTTTCCCAACTGTATTTAATTTTTATTTATTTATTTATTTTGCTCCTTTGCACCCCATTATTTTTATTTCTACTTTGCACATTCTTCCATTGCAAAACTACCATTCCAGTATTTTACTTGCTATATTGTATTTACTTTGCCATCATGGCCTTTTTTGCCTTTACCTCCCTTCTCACCTCATTTGCTCACATTGTATATAGACTTGTTTATACTGCATTATTGACTGTATGTTTGTTTTTACTCCATGTGTAACTCTGTGTCGTTTTATCTGTCGAACTGCTTTGCTTTATCTTGGCCAGGTCGCAATTGTAAATGAGAACTTGTTCTCAACTTGCCTACCTGGTTAAATAAAGGTAAAATAAATAAAAATAAATAAAAAATTTAAAAAAAGGCGTTTGGTGCTTTAAAACTCACTGGTGAAAACTACAAAAGGGAAATCCTTAGACCTGGACAGTCACCACCTGCCAGCAATAATCCTCACACTTTGGTGAGGACATAAAACAGAGTTACTAAAACCTGCAAAGAAAAACACTGGTTCGAAATAGAAAGCCAGGCAGTGCCAAATCCCTGGTTTAGGGCTGGGCAATATATCAATTGAATTTGATTATTTAGAATGTATGTTTTTGCATGATATTCCAAATGCCTTTATTGCAATAATCAAGTTTTTATGAGTGTTTATGTCTGCTTGTTCTCATGTGGTCATTTTGGTCTTGTCTCCTTCTGTACTGTGCACACCTTCCCATTTACACCAGAGATCTGACGAGATGCACATGTCTCCGCCATAACAACAGGAGTCTACCCAAAAGACAGGAAAACAGGCGACAAGATAAGGGTCCAAATTAAGCCCACAGAAACGCATTGGGCTCTGTATCAGCAACCATCACTCCTGTGTTCCAATGGCACGTTGTGTTAGCTAATCCAAGTTTATTTAAAAAAGGCTAATTGATAATTAGAAAGCCCTTTTGCAATTATGTTAGCACAGCTGAAAACTGTTGTGCTAATTAAAGAAGCAATACAACTGGCCTTCTTTAGACTAGTGGAGTATCTGCAGCATCAGCATTTGTGGGTTCGATTACAGGCTCAAAATGGCCAGAAACAAAGAACTTTCTTCTGAAACTCGTCAGTCTTTTCCATGAGAGACATTGCCAAGAAACTGAAGATCTCATACAACGCTGTGTGTTACTCCCTTCACAGAACAGCGCAAACTGGCCCTAACCAGAATAGAAAGAGGAGTGGGAGGCCCCGGTGCACAACTGAGCAAGAGGACAAGTACATTAGAGTGAATTGCCCATATGTTTGAAAAAGAAAATGGAGATATGATTTTTAGGCCATATTGCCCAGCCCTACTCTGGTGTAGCTAAAGGCTACATCAATGGATGGCTCCATTTGTGTCTGGAGAAACCACTTGCCAATTGAATGACCCTCTGCCCTGAAATTGACCACTTCAAAGACATTTTCTCTCCCTTTGTTGTCAATGGGGTGTCATATGGACACTTTGTCACATGAGGACCAACATTCCGCACCGCAGATTTGTTTATTCAACCATCGTTGACAAACTTTCAAATTCGTCTTTGGGTGCAAGATGATTCTCAGATTTAATTTCAGCAACCACTGCCTGTGAACACTGGACAAGATGTGGCATGCCTGGAAAGCAGAGGGATTTGGGATTTTTAACACTTAGTGGCTATTTGAGACCGTGTGAGAAGAGCTGTTCCTCTCAACATTACCGATTTACAGGGAACAATTGAAAAGATACAGTGCCTTCAGAAAGTTTTAAAAAACAGCATAGTTTCCACATAGACCCACTCTCTCCAAGATACTGTTGAGAGACCGTGTGAAGGTTTAGGGCAGAGCTGACCACAAGGAGGAACAGCTACAAAACAACCACAGCCAGATCTGAACACCTACAGGCTAAAGGCTATAGGTAGTCATCAATAAAACATGGCAATACGGTGCAAAGTGTTCGATTTGGCTGCTCCTTGCCCCCAGCTCTGCTAAAATCATTGAAAACTACATATCGTTCAAAGGATTGTTAAATAAAATAAACTATTTGGTTGGAATATCATCACCTCTTGAAGAGCATGCCTTCAGAAACTATTCATACCCCTTGACTTATTCCACATTTAGCTGTGTTACAGCCTGATTTCAAAATGGATTAAAATGTATTTTTTCTCTCACCCAACTAAACACAAAGTGAAAACATGTTTTTAGAAATGTTTGCAAATGTATTATAAATGGAATACAGAAATGTTATTTACATAAGTATTCACACCTCTGAGTCAATACATGTTAGAATCACCTTTGGCAGTAATTACAGCTGGGAGTCTTTCTGGGTAAGTCTCTAAGAGCTTGACAAACCTGGATTGTGTAACATTTTCCCATTATTCTTTTCAAAATTCTTCAAGCTGTCAAATTGGTTGTTAATCATTGCTAGACAGACATTTTCAGGTCTTGCCATATATCTTCAAGTAGGTTTAAGTCAAAACTTTAACTCGGCCACTAAGGAAGATTGGTAAGCAACTCCAGCGTAGTTGGCCTTGTGTTTTAGGTTATTGTCCTGCTGAAAGGTGAATGTCTCCCAGTGTCTGGTGGAAAGCAGTCTGAACCAGGTTTTCCTCTAGGATTTTGCCTGTGCTTAGCTCCATTCTGTTTTTTCTATCCAGAAAACCTCCCCAGTCATTAACGATTACAAGCATACTCATAACATGAAGCAACCACCACTATGCTTTAAAATACGGAGAGTGGTACTCACTAATGTCTTGTATGTGATTTGCCCAAAACATAACACTTTGTAATAAGAACAAAAAGTGAATTTCTTTCCTACATTTTTTGCAGTAGTACTTTAGTGCCTTGTTGCAAAAAAACTAAAAATGCTGAGTTATAGAAAGGACACCTCTATCTTTGTAGTGACTGGGCGTATTGATACAACATCCAAATGCCCCAGGGCAGTGATTGGGACACTGCCCTGTGTAGGGTGCCGTCTTTCGGATGGAACGATAAACGAGGGTCCTGACTCTCTGAGGTCATTAAAGATCCCATGGCACTTATCGTAAGAGTAGGGATGTTAACCCTGGTGTCCTGGCTAAATTCCCAATCTGGCCCTCAAACCATCACGGTCACCTAATAATCCCCAGTTTACAATTGGCTCATTCATCCCCCTCCCCTGTAACTATTCCCCAGGTCGTTGCTGCAAATGAGAACGTGTTTTCAGTCAATGTACCTGGTCAAATAACAGATAAATAAAAATACATTGGAAAACCTTTCTGGTCTTTGTTGATGAATCTTTGTTTGAATTTCACTGCTCAACTGAGGGACCTTACAGATAATTGTGTGTGTGAGGTAGTCAATCAAAAATCATGTTAAACACTTATTGCACACGGAGTGAGTCCATGAATCTTATTATGTGACTTAAGCACATTTTACTCCTGAACTTATTTAGGCTTACCATAACAAAGGGGTTGAATAAATATTGACAAGACATTTCAGCTTTTCATTTTCAAAAAACGTAATTACACTTTGACATGATGAGGTATTGTGTGTAGGCCAGTGACCAAACATCTCAATTTAATCCATTTTAAAGTCAGGCTGTTACAACAAAATGTGGAAAAAGTCAAGGGGTGTGAATACTTACTGAAGGTGCTGTATACTACTGATGTGAAGTGCTTGAAGATTCAGGTGACTGAGCAGTGAAGACAAGTGGAACTTCAATGATTGGTCGTTAATAGAGTGATTAAGAGGTGAAAAGGTCAGATAAAGACAAACAGGGAGCTTGGCCAATCCCCATGGGTGCAGTACACTTTTACTGAATCACACTCAAGACTGTTGGTTGTAGGTGTGACACAGTGACCCGCATTCACTCTCAGTGGGAATGTTCTGGTAGGCTGTACGATGAACAACTGTTGAACTGGAAATTCAGGATCTGATTATGCCCAGAGTATACCAACTGAGAATAAAAATGTCAAGCTTTGAATGAAAAAAAAAGAGAGCTTTTGAACTACCTAGGGTGGAAAATCAGGAAGGAGACCCGACAGCACCATTTTAAAGGAGTCTGTTTGACTTAATAAGGAAGTATTTAACAAAGTTTATAAATTAGCAGGGGACTGATGAAAGCTCAGCGTGAGGGAGGGATGGGTAAATTAAGACCAAATGTGTCTAGCTCCCCATAAAATCCAGTCAGCGTAAACACCGTTTCTGGTCTGCTCGTATTTACCAATGTGTAGGCCTCATGGCGGAAACTTAGCAATGCCAAAAGCAAAGTGCCATAGTTGCATACAAGGAGCATTGAGGATGCTTGAGGGACTTGGAGTGAGACTCTGCGTTCACCTGGAAAGGATCAACTGGTTACTTTGGAAAACATATGGTCCAGTGTGCTGTGGAAGGGATAAGTGCATCTGCTGTGAAAAGGAATGAAAGATCCTTGTATAAAGTTCCTTTGAAGTCTGAGGACTTTATTACTTTTAAGGATTCTGATCCAACTTAATTCCAGGTTTCTACTTTGACAGAAACACGTTAGGCAGAGGCACTACTTTGACAGAAACACTACTTTGTCAGAAACACATTAGGCAGAGGCACTATGACAGAAACACTACTTTGTCAGAAACACGTTAGGCGGAGGCACTACTTTGACAGAAACATGCTAGGCAGAGGCACTACTTTGACAGAAACACTACTTTGTCAGAAACACGTTAGGCAGAGGCACTACTTTGACAGAAACACTACTTTGTCAGAAACACGTTAGGCGGAGGCACTACTTTGACAGAAACACTACTTTGTCAGAAACACGTTAGGCAGAGGCACTACTTTGACAGAAACACGCTAGGCAGAGGCACTACTTTGACAGAAACACGTTAGGCAGAGGCACTACTTTGACAGAAACACGCTAGGCAGAGGCACTACTTTGACAGAAACACGCTAGGCAGAGGCACTACTTTGACAGAAACACGTTAGGCAGAGGCACTACTTTGACAGAAACACGCTAGGCAGAGGCACTACTTTGACAGAAACACGTTAGGCAGAGGCACTACTTTGACAGAAACACGTTAGGCAGAGGCACTACTTTGTCAGAAACACGTTAGGCAGAGGCACTACTTTGACAGAAACACTACTTTGTCAGAAACACGTTAGGCGGAGGCACTACTTTGACAGAAACACTACTTTGTCAGAAACACGTTAGGCAGAGGCACTACTTTGACAGAAACACGCTAGGCAGAGGCACTACTTTGACAGAAACACGTTAGGCAGAGGCACTACTTTGACAGAAACACGCTAGGCAGAGGCACTACTTTGACAGAAACACGCTAGGCAGAGGCACTACTTTGACAGAAACACGTTAGGCAGAGGCACTACTTTGACAGAAACACGCTAGGCAGAGGCACTACTTTGACAGAAACACGTTAGGCAGAGGCACTACTTTGACAGAAACACGTTAGGCAGAGGCACTACTTTGACAGAAACACGTTAGGCAGAGGCACTACTTTGACAGAAACACGTTAGGCAGAGGCATAATACATTCAGCTGTATTAAAGTTCGTGCCCCTCTGGGAATAGCTTAAATCTCTCAGCACATTTCTGTAGTTTTTTTTTCTTCAGCTTTACAATATGTGGAAAGAATGGGTACATTGTGCATGTCCCAACTCTCCAGGGAGGCAGACCTGCTTGACAAGTGGATATAGTATGAGGAAGGACATTAAGGATATCTAAAACAATGTTCCTGAGTTTGTTTTCTAAAACAGAGTCTATTAACCCGTCTTTTGTTGACTAATGTAGAAAATCTGTTGAAAGAGGCATAATTGCGAACAGCATATCCAGTCATGTAAAGAACAACCTAAATCTAGCCATTAATGACATCATAAGACCTTGTTGATGGCTTACTCATATCCAGCTTCTCAAAGAGAGAACACAGCCCTTCCTCCATGAACCCACTGCAGTTTTCAAATTGTTTCTTTTTTGTTGCTACTTTTACCCCTTATTTCTTCCCAATTTCATGACATCCAGTCTTGTCCCATGGCTGCAACTCCCGTACGGACACGGGAGAGGCGAAGTTTGAGAGCCATGCGTCCTAAGAAACACGACTGTGCCAAGCCACACTGTTTCGTGACACACTGCTCGCTTAGCCCGGAAGCCAGCCGCACCCATGTGTCGTCGGAAACACCGTACAACTGGCAACTGAAGTCAGCTTGCAGGCACCCGGCCTGGAGTCGCTGCCGCTAGAGCTCGATGGGACAAGAACATGTCGGCCGACCAAACCTTCCCATAATCCGGATGAAGCTGGGCCAATTGTGCGCCGCCTCATGGGTCTCCCAGTCACGGCCGGCTGTGACACAGTCTGGGATCGAACCCAGGGCTGTAGTGACACATCAAGCAATGCAATGCAGTGGCATAGAGCGCTGCGCCACTCGGGAGGCCCTCCCACTGCAGTTAAGTGAACACGACAACCCAGCAACACAATTAAAATAATTTCTGAGGAAACTGCTCTGCCCCTGTAGAGGCCATGGCAACAAATCAATGAAGTAGTTCATTAATGAAGAGGCACAGCATGTCAGGAACACTTAAAAAGGAGCTGACGGTGGGCCTTCACACTCCCATGTACCCCATGCACCCCATGCACAACAAAGGCCGGTGCACTCCTGACCCCTCTCTCCGATCACACACCGTTCTATTAAAAAGATTCTCGCACCCCCTTATTCCGATGAATCATCCTGTGTTGTGGCAGTGGTGGGGGGGATATTGTATCCCAACAGCCCAGGGTCACCAAGGGGAGCCCAGGCCCCAAATCGATAGGGAAAGTACCGTGACCCGTCCCCCTCCCACCTTTCCACTATTTAGCCAAATGGGGGGGGGGACTTCTCATCTGTAGGAAGGCCCCAAAGAGTGAGAGAGAGAGCCTGAGACTGGGAGATAACAGGGAGCCTGCTGTCCCTGGCTCCAGTTATGCAAGATACCTTACGCTTCAAACACACACATTGGAAGAAACATGCTGGGTACTCTTAGGGTAACAAAAGAGGACTTTTCATCATTTCCGATAGAAAGGTTGTGTGATACCATTCTACCATTCCAGTGTTTTACTTGCTATATTGTATTTACTTCGCCACCATGGCCTTTTTTTTGCCTTTACCTCCCTTATCTCACCTCATTTGTTCACATCGTATATAGACATATTTTTCTACTGTATTATTGACTGTATGTTTGTTTTACTCCATGTGTAACCCTGTGTTGTTGTATGTGTCGAACTGCTTTGCTTTATCTTGGCCAGGTCGCAATTGTAAATGAGAACTTGTTCTCAACTTGCCTACCTGGTCAAATAAAGGTGAAATAAATATAAATATATACCAAATCAAATCTAATTTTATTGGTCTCACATGGCTTTTCTTCTTGTTTGCTAACTAGACTGTCAGAAGTGAGGATGTAGACAAAAAACATTGGCTAAAAAAATAAAAAAGACCAAGATAAAGAATGAAAAGAGACAAAAAACAACAACAAAAAATACAACCAGCTTCCAGATGGAACATTAACCAGTTCAGACAGAATCTGGCAGGGGATCATATTTACTATGGGGCATGTTTGGTCCAAAGCTCCGAGGAGAAATGGTCTAAATGTGGTGGTCCTTCCAGCGAAATAATTTCAATTACACAACGTATTAATAAGGTCCTTAAGAGGATGCAGGCCAAGGTGGCTGGCAGTCTGGGCAGCTCATTCATCGATTGTCTCTGCATACTTTATCCTTGGTGTCTGAGGCCTTGTTAAAACGTTCCTCCGTGCCACCTGTTCTGCGCTACAGGTGCTGACTCCAGCCCAGCCTGGTGGGTCCCACAGACTATGCCCAGGAATCTCGGAGTAGATGAGGCGATGCCTTCCACTGGCCCGGGAAGAAAATACCAAATTGTTTGCATATAGTCAATTTACACACAGCTCTGAGACATGTTTTGTGTGGACCCCAGGAAGAGTAGCTGCAGCTTTTGCAACAGCTAATGGGGATCCTAATAAAATACCAAACCACAACAAATAATGAAGGGTTGTTGGACACACCATCAGGCTGCTCATCTAGAGGGAACAGGGTTGCAGGCTCCATGAGAAAACCTATTACTATTTGTCTGTAGATACAGTCAGGAGTATATTACTGTTCAGCCTTCAGATTACACACCGCAGAGTGAAGCAGCCTGGGGTGGCTGGAAGATTGTTGATATAATCTATATTTTTTATAACGGATATAAGTTGCATCCATTTCTCAGTACGCAAAGAGGAACCTGTTGATTATTCTGTGTAGCTTGGCAAATAAATAATTGTCTCTCTGAATGACAACAATGATGTTTGTTTCTAACATTAGGACTGTTTTCCTAAAGAAATTAATGCGCTTTGTGTTTTGTCACCTTCACCGCATCCGCTATCCACTGCTTTTCACAATCTTGGGGAATTCAATTAGAAACCACCAAGTATGGAGTGGAGACCACTTCCTCATTGTTAACCAGATACATAGAACAGACTCAGCACATGAGATTAGGGCTGGTGCAAACAGTTGCCCCGAATGCCACGGTCATTCCCCTGATACTTCCCAATAATCTCTATACAGAACCATGCAGTTGAGACCACATGCCCCACCAGAACCATGTAGTTGGACATCATTCCTAACCAGAATGATGCAGTTGGACAACATTCCTCACCAGAACCATGCAGTTGGACAACATTCCTCACCAGAACCATGCAGTTGGACAACATTCCTCACCAGAACCATGCAGTTGGACAACATGCCTCACCAGAACCATGCAGTTGGACAACATGCCTCACCAGAACCATGCAGTTGGACAACATGCCTCACCAGAACCATGCAGTTGGACAACATGCCTCACCAGAACCATGCAGTTGGACAACATGCCTCACCAGAACCATGCAGTTGGACAACATGCCTCACCAGAACCATGCAGTCGGACAACATGCCTCACCAGAACCATGCAGTCGGACAACATGCCTCACCAGAACCATGCAGTCGGACAACATGCCTCACCAGAACCATGCAGTCGGACAACATGCCTCACCAGAACCATGCAGTCGGACAACATGCCTCACCAGAACCATGCAGTTGGACAACATGCCTCACCAGAACCATGCAGTTGGACAACATGCCTCACCAGAACCATGCAGTTGGACAACATGCCTCACCAGAACCATGCAGTTAAGACAACATGCCGGGATAAAATATCCAGAGGGTGTAGGAATGTATGTACAGGACAACAAAAAAATCCATGCAAAATGCTGGCTGTAAATGTCCATGATTCAACTGAGAAAAATGAGCAGTATGTATGGAGGAGACAGACAGAGTCAATGAGCCTGGCTGGTACAACATTGTGATCGTGTGTGGGCCACTGCCATGCTCAGAATCCAGGAATGTTTCTCTGTGAAAGGAAGGCCCGTGTTTGCACAATGGGTGCAGTCCGGGAACATGAAACATCACCCAACTGCAGTTTGTTTGCAACCCATAAATCAGAAACGGCTGAAGTTCCATAAAACCAAAAGAACAGTCACATCAAAGCACTATGGATTACTCAACCGTTGTTCAACGCTGACAGTCAGTCAGACCAGCAATTTAGTACTTTGCTTCGTTCCCATTGTGACTGTGGCCAAAGCAAAGTAACTTCTGCACAGTCAAAGAGACCTCCTTGCTCAAAATGAGAATGTATGTGATCAGACTAATATAAACAAAGTCTCTTGTAAAATGACAACAAAGGCAGGTAGCACAAAGGCATGGAGAAGTTGCCTCATTTTACAGCAACCCAGAGGGGCGTTAATGACACAAGGCACAAACATCCTCTTAGTGGACCAACTGTTTTTATAGTTGTGGTTTTTAGGCCACGGTAATCCGAGTAACTCTTTTAGTAGCTCCACCTCTGCTGGACACATTAAGCCCGTTTATTTGGAGATGAGAGACAAAGCTTTTACAATCCACAAGCCTAATTAAAGTTCTGTCCACTGTAATTGGTTTATGTAGAAATAAATCACACAACAGACTAGGTCCCATTAAGCCCTGTAAGTGGCAGTCTCTCCTAGATAGTGTGTCTACCTGTGCTACACTGTGGGGATAGCAGGCTCATCTGAACAGACCTGGTCAATGCCATCAGTCCAGTCTGAGGATGAAGGGTGAGCACAACACTCGTTCCAGAGCACTCATAAGAGACAAGCTGTCATCACATAGGACTGGAATCGGCCCACGTGAAGCAGACGTCATGCCATCTGGTCCACAGATATTCACACTAATCACACCTCTCCCACAATTAATCTCTCACTCCAATAAGTACAGCCTTAGCACGGAAGTGCCTAGTTTAATGTGAAACCAAAACTTGGATGCCAAAATGTGTAGGCCTAAAACACCAAGCTGACAATTATCAAAGGCAATGATCAAAACTGAAATGGCAATGGTTTTTCTATATATTGCGAAACATTGCTGCACTGTCGACATTTTTCAGTCCTGAAATACAGACTTGAGTAGGCTACATTCAGACAGTCCTCAGCTGTCACTTCAAGGGCAAAATGGAGACGCTAGCAATTTTATAGCAAGACAATTCTCTAGTCACAGAATCAGCACAATGCTGGGAATCCAAAACAGCGCCATCAGATCTCCTTTATGCACGCTAGACTGTGATGTCACCTAATGCCCATGTGAAAGCCTTTAGTGTATACAGAAAATAAAGCAGATCTTTATTGTTAAGCCATTAACATGGAGGGAGGAATCGGAATTGTCTTTTTGCCTCATTAAATTTTAATATGATGTTGCTTCTCTGATTGACAGTGCCCAGTGGCAGTGTCCATTGATAGGCATGATTAACCTACCACACACACACACACACACACACACACACACACACACACCCTTTCACCTCCTTAAAATCAGCTGGATTAATCAAATATGGTTTGCATTTCTTCATAGCTCATAAATTACAATACTAGAGCAGTAAGAAGGAACATGGGTCTAGAAATGACACTGACACATTCAAAAACACTGCTGCAATCCAAGGCACCTTGTGAGTATATTACTGAGTCCAGGCAACTGGCTGGACACGATATGTAGAGGTGCTCACAGTTTACTGCAGTGTCTAATTGGGCAAACAGACATGAGGCCTTACAACAAGCTCTGTCAAATTGGTTGTTGATCATTGCTAAACAACCATTTTCAGGTCTTGCCATAGATTTAAGTAGATTTATGTCAAAACTGTAACACGGCCACTCAGGAACATTCACTGCCTTCTTGGTAAGCAACTCGTGTTGATTTGGCCTTGAATTTTAGGTTATTGTCCTGCCAAAAAAGGTTAATGAATCTCACAGTGTCGGGTGGAAAGCAGACTGAGCCAGGTTTTCCTCTAGAATTTGATCTGTGCTTACATAATTGTTTTTATCCCGATAAACTCCCCAGTCCTTAACGATCACAAGCTTAGCCATAACATGATGCATCTAACACTATGCTTAAACATATGTTTTGTAATATTTGTATTCTGTACAGGGTTCCTTCTTTTCACTCTGTCAATTAGGTTAGTATTGTAAAGTAACTACAATGTTGATCCATCCTCAGTTCTCTTATCACAGCCATTCAACTCTATAACTGTTTTAAAGTCACCATTGGCCTCATGGTGAAATCCCTGAGTGGTTTCCTTCCTCTCCGCCTAGTCAGTTAGGAAGAACGCCTGTATCTTTCTAATGACTGTTTGTATTGATACACCATCTGAAGTGTAATTAATAACTTCACCGTGCTCAAACGGATATTCAATGTCTGCTTTTTTATTTTTACCCATCTACCAATAGGTGCCCTTCTTTGCAAGGCCTTTGAAAACCTCCCTGGTCTTTGTGGTTAAATCTTTGTTTGAAATTCACTGCTTGACCGTGGTACCTTATAGATAATTGTATGTGTGGGGTACAGAGATGAGGTACTCATTCAAAAATCTAAAATCACTATTATTGCACACAGAGAGTCCAAGCAACTTATGTTACTTGAACTTACAAAGGTAAAAAATAAAATGAAGCTACTGTCCCTCCAGCATCATTTCATGAACTTGGATGAAGATAAGCAGCACATGCAAACAGCAATAAAGCAGATTTGGGGACATGAACAAGGGGTGGGTCTCCTTTGACTGCCAGTTAGTATTATCCCAACACATGACTGCTATGAAATGTGGCATTTATGGATGACATCTTTAACTGTTAATACACAACAGGCACAAATCAAATAAAAGATAACCATGTGGGAAATGCTCAGTCAGTGCTCTCATTAGGGTTAGGTGGTGGGGGTGGGTTTTCATAGAACAAAGCGGAAGTGATCTTTCTGTTAACGACCTGCAAGTTTGATGAAGACCTCTCAAACGCACAGATACTGGGGCAAAGCTAACCCATCTATAAACCACAGGAAAAGTCCTATTCTCGGGCGTGGCCTATTGATGCTAAATAAATACCGAATTTATTGAACAGGTGCCACATTAATTGCAAAGCTTTTCTATTCCTCAATAGACATTCCATTTTTAAAAATAAAGAAAATGTAGAGCCATTGTTTGTATGATATAACTGTTTCCATTGAACTGTCCATGTTTTCCTGGTAAACTCTCGATATTGTCATCTGGGCCAAGATGTTCGTTTTTGAAATCGTTGATTGTAAACTAATGGTCAAAGGGGATGTCCCAAGTAAACAAAGCAGCTAATACCGATTATGCGGTTCTATTATCCAATAAAAACTAAGTGGCTATTGTTATATTCTGTACATAACAGCAACATCACAACGGTGTACAATAAATGACGATTAGTAGCCTAATTGGAGAAAACAAGTTTCCACTTTCCTCTGTGTGAGAGCAATGCAGAGCAAATCGCTCTAGGTGCTTGATGAAAACGCCCAACCATTCGGGAAAAAAGCCTACTGTGATAATATAGCATTTTGGCCAGTTAGTTTAGAGTACCTTTATAACCGACATAGGTACAACTAGGTCTAAGTAATGCATTATAACCTTCGACGTGTCCGGTGATGCTACCGAATGTGGACCTTGAAGTAGCCTATAGGCTTTGGAATTCACCACACCACTCACCTCCTCCAAAGCAGTCACGGTATTCCTACAGTGGGACATTCTAGTGGTGAAGTTTGATGCAGTTGGCGCTTTATAATCTTCATTTGTCTCCGCCATGAACTCGGACACTGTAATTTGGTCCGGCATACTTTATCCTTTTAGAAATTATATTGTATTCCTTCCTGTTAAACACCCGGGATTTAATTCGAAGTTTACGTTTACAATAATATAAAAGTCTGATAAAATGCTCTCATGTAAACCATTGCTAGATGTGTGTTATTCCCTTGTTCGCGCTCGAGCAGTCACACTGCAACAATGTTGCGCGCCTGATTGTAACAGTCGCTGCGGTAGCCTTTTCGATTCCAGATGGCTCGCGGTCACTGCTCTTCCCCGTTAATTTGGCGGGTCCCACTCGACTTGCAGGGAAATCCAAAAAGATTAAGCTTCTATGATTTTCTCTTCTGTAGGTGCCCTCTCTCTTCCGAACCTCAGATAAAAGCCTGTTAACTTCTTTCCAAGCGTGGGAAACAACGAGGCGTTCTAATGCAAGCTCAGAAATTGACAAAGGTGAAGGAGGGATTCAATGGATGTGCACGATCCAATGGAGATCCCCAGCTGGTCAATTTGACCCAATCAGAGTCGATGGAAGGCGTGGTCTCTGTCATCATTACAGCGGCATCCAGAGGTTTTTTAAGGTAGATCAAAACTCATGAAATAGCCTATATAAATCATTCTGAATCTGTTTATTATTATGTTTCCATCAATTTTAAGATTAAACTGTGTCAGACTAAGATCTATTTTCTTAATTCCTACGCACATTAAACTACAGTTCATTTATTGTTTTGACCTACTTCAGTCAATTCCATTTTTGTCATTTATCAGATGCTCTTATCCAGATCAATTTACAGGAGAAATTAAGTACCTATTGACAGGTTTTTCACCTAGTGGGCTCAGAGATTCAAACCAGTGACCTTTTGGTGAATGGCCCAACACTTAACCACTAGGCCAGTGGTTCCCAACCAGGTGTACTAGGTCCCCTGGGGGTACTTGGCCTATAAACAGGTGTAACAATATAACTTTAGACCGTCCCCTCGCCCATACCCAGGCGCGAACCAGGGACCCTCTGCACACATCAACAACAGTCACCCACGACGCATCGTTACCCATCGCTCCACAAAAGCCGCAGCCCTTGCAGAGCAAGGGGAACTACTACTTCAATGTCTCAGAGCAAGTGACGTCACCAATTGAAACACTATTTAGCGCGCACCGCTAACTAAGCTAGCCGTTTCACATCTGTTACACTCACCCCCCTTTTGACCTTCCTCCTTTTCCGCAGCAAACAGTGATCCGGGTCACGGCACCAATGTAACAGTATAACTTTGGACCGTCCCCTCGCCCATACCCGGGCGCGAACCAGGGACCCTCTGCACACATCAACAACAGTCACCCACGAAGCATCGTTACCCATCGCTCCACAAAAGCCGCAGCCCTTGCAGAGCAAGGGGAACTACTACTTCAAGGTCTCAGAGCAAGTGACCTCACCGATTGAAACGCTATTTAGCGCGCACCGCTAACTAAGCTAGCCATTTCACATCCGTTACACAGGGAGTACTTGAGAAGACTCATGACACCATAGACCTACTGGTAAAATGCACGTGAGGGGGTACTTCAGAAGTACTCCAGGCAGGGCAAAATTCAGTTGGTGGTACAGTAACCCAAAAAAGGTTGGGAACCACTGTGCAAGGCTAGCTGCCACTTAAATGGACTATAAAATGAAATTAAATAATTATTAGCAACAGCTTGACATTCAAAGTCTTGGAAAGTCACTAGAGAATGCATTATTAATTATTTTATGGTGCATTTGCAAAAGGGTTAGGCTATATCACCATATTTTCCATGCTGTTTGATGGATAAAAATGTAGATACTTTTTATGTTTGAGGAAAACATGAGCTCTTTGAATACAGTGTTAAATACAGAACATGCATATTTAAGTCTTTATCAGAAGGCTCGTTTGACGTTGCTACATCAAACAATCCTGCCTGTCATATGAGAAAATAGTAGTTTAAAAATATGTCCAATTCTCTCTCATTTCATTATTATTTTATTGTAGAATGGATGATAACACTAACTTCCTCTAGCACTTGCTTTCTTCCTGTAGGGCTCCAGAGAGCAGGTAGACTTTGTAATGTAAAAGCCTTAATCCTGATTGACTCCTTCTGTCATTTCAGTAGGCCTAATTCACCAAGAGGAGAAGGAGACGGATTGAGAGAGATGTAGAGAGAAGGAAAGACCAATAGAGAGACAGACAGACAGACAGATAGGCAGGAAGGCAGACCGAGACAGAGACCTGAACACTTGGTTCTTATGACACGAGGATCACTTCCAGTTCACTTCCTCATCATGTTTCCTGCCTCCTCTCTCTGTCCACCTTTGGTCATGGAGGGAAGGCAGGCTCCCATTTTAAGAAGCATTCATACAACTAATGTTAACACTGACAAGGAGTTTCTACTATGGCGATGCTAGCGTTGCACCCTGCTGCGTCGGAACAAAAGACTAATTAAAATGATAATTTAGTGGAGGATTACTATCTCTATCTTTGTGCACTCTACTAGAAAAGCATACACCAATTATATCTAGTCATATTAGTACTGCCATGATACAGTGAGCTGAGTATCCTCATGGGAGGGAACACTCACTTGTTTTTTAGAAAGTACAGCCAGAAATAGATATTAAACTTTCATATTGCTTCCAAAACATTGTTGAGAAGTTATAAAAAAAATAATTATAAAAAAAGTCTCTCCCACGCTGTAGTTTTCAGAGGGAGCTTGAAGGAGCGATTCACTCAGCTCCCAGTAGGCTTGTGTTTTTTTTGGGCTTTGTGATGAAGAATCTGCTGATGTTCCCTGGTTCATTCAACCTCGGCAGGGCCACCACCATTTATAAATAGAGACCCAGCGGCAGGCTGGGACCCTGGGCAGCTTTTAAATCACAACACTGGGCTGTGTTCAGTACCCCCAACACATTATTTTAGCTGGGCAACGCCTCTCAACATGCTGCTAAATGAACTAGTCGATAGTGTGGAGGCTCGGGCTGACCCTCACTCCCAATGAACATCTTAGCTGGGCAACGCCTCTCAACATGCTGCTAAATGAACTAGTTGATAGTGTGGAGGCTCGGGCTGACCCTCACTCCCAATGAACATCTTAGCTGGGCAACGCCTCTCAACATGCTGCTAAATGAACTAGTTGATAGTGTGGAGGCTCGGGCTGACCCTCACTCCCAATGAACATCTGCCAGCCAGAGTTACAGCACTGAGGCCAAAGGTAGCCACATCCCACCTTGATTATTAACATGTTTTCACATTGTTGCACATGGTCACACTCTGGGATGTGGTTGAAAGGATTATCATTCACTCCTCTCTGTATGGGCTCGGGGTTCTCCTGACCACATGACTGGGAAACTCTGGGCCTTGGATGATTATCTATCCCTGTGCCCATCGAAAGTTTGAAAATGAAACTCAAGGACAGACTTTTCTTTTAGCCAACATAACATTCCACTAGGCACAGACGTCAATTCAACATCTATTCCAAGTTGGTTCAATGTAGTTTCATTGAAATGAGATAGAAACAACGTTGATTCGCCCAGTGGGATGTACATATAGTCTTGGATTAAAACCAGTATCCATATTGAAATGCCTCAATGTTTTGTTGTTGGTTTCTACAGCCGAGTTGTTGCCAATTTGATGATCTAGTCACATTGGTGGAGTTTAAACAGTTGGTGTAAATATCATAGAAGAGTGTAATTGTCTTTAGGACAGCTGTTTTTTAGTTATGACATTTGTGTTTCTTTACGTTATATGTCATTGTTGTACTGTATGTGTGTCTATAGTTTTGTTCATGTTGTGTTAGTGTATGTAAGTTGTTTTGTCTGAAATGTTGTTCCCCCTGCTGCTGTTGGACCAGGTCTCCCTTGAAAAAAATATTTTATCTCAATGAGAAAAACCTGTATAAATAAAAGTTCAATTAAAAAAACTTTAAAAAACAAAGCGCTTCGAAATCAGAAACTGTCAGTCTGCCTAATAAACTGAAAATAAGATTGTTTATTCATCAGTGGACATCCTCTGCCGGACAGAGAATAATCAAAATATCAGACGCAGTGAATATCAACTCGGAAAGCCAACTGTGTTTGTTACTGCAGATATCAATGCATGACATAAAGGTATTGGCACTGCGGGAGGAGAACTTCTTTCAAATTAGAATTTCAAATGCACCTAACACAAGTCCAACAATCCCTTGATTCTGCATTTCCTTTGACGTAGAATATGCCAAACGGCTTTCTTCTTTCACAATAATCATCCTACAGTGTAGAGATACATAATTCACGTTCATACGATATGGAGTATTACTTACACAGGATCCAGGAACCAAAGACAGTTGCAGACACAGAGGACAGTAGCCCAAAGCAGACATAATTCTGTATTAAAGGTCTCTTGGATGTTCATGATTACCATTATGTCCTACATTGCAAAGGCCGACCCATGGGGTGGGGTTCTGGTACATTCCGTCTTCTGATTCTGGTCAGAGAAACCCCACACATCCAATTAAGTTTCATTGACTTGGCACTTCCTTGTTATGGAAAACTAACATCATGCCAAAGCAATGATCTAGATGGTTGTAATGTCACTTTTTCCTAATTCCACTGCCGGGGCTTTATTCCTTCGCAGGGTTGTGTAAGTAGCAGGTGAAAGAACCACGCAAATAATTTTCCACTTTCAAACAGGATTTGAGCAAGCTGATGTTCCTATCTGAAGAATATAACATTCCAGTATGTGCTCTGATTTGGTATTGTCTCTTGTGGATTAACATGAAGAGGGCGCAATTGCCATAAATAAGAATGCCTAGCTACTCTGGCACAGTCAATTTTGTTGGCCTTTCCGAAAGATGTTGTTTTGTGGGCACACTAAACCAATGCTTGTTAGACAAATGGACTGAATGCAGGCATGAATTGAATGGTCTCTCAGGCTCTTTTTGGTCTACAGTAGGACAATGGAACTATACTGAGGGAAATGGAAGATGGGGGAGGGGAGTGCTTCTCTGTAACAAGCCAATTCCTCTCTCACAATTGGAACAAATCCTCTTCTATGAGCTTTTTATAACTCACAGATGGTGGTGCATGAAATGTGATGTCATCGGCTCATCACTGTCAAATACTTTGCACCTTTCACTCTTGCCTGCTAGCTTCATCAACAGACCAGCTGGCATCTTCTTACTCATACTTATAACATAATTATTCATCCCCAATACCTCTTCTTATCATTGTCAATATTGTCATTACACTAACTGTGACGATAAGTAAATAAACAGAGATTGATATTTTGAAAGGTGAGTTGCAGTAGGACTCTTGTTGTCCAACCTTGAAAAGATCAAGGACATCAAGCTATTGATTTACCGCTTAAAAACACCTAATTAAAAGCATCTCTAAAGACCTGAACATTAGGAAGAGTGCAATAGACTACCAATGACATCTTCCTGGAGTAATGTCTAAATGGTATAGTCATTATGATTTCCCAAAGGATTAGTTCCCACAAGCACAGACACAGGCTTGGGTAGGCGACTTTCTAAATGTCATCCGTTACAGTTACTAGTTACATGTCCAAAATTGTAATCAGTAATGTAACTTTTGGTTTACCTAAACTCAATAATGTAATCTGATGACTTTCAGTTACTTTTGGATTACTTTCCCCTTAAGCGACATGAGAAGACAAAAAAAACATGCATTTGGTGTGTCATCATAGTGGTCTCTGACTTGTGGTCACACTTTCAGGTGGAACAATCTTAAACTTGATGCTTTTTTCAATGCTAAACTGAATGTCATTATGAAACAGAAAGTTATCATTTATTTTTTCGCAAACATCCTTTCTGAATTTAAAAGTAATCAAGTTTTTCTAAAGTATCTGTAATCTGATTATATTATTTTTGCTGGTAATGTAACTGCTCATGGGCAAAAAAAAATGTAATATGATTACATGTAATCAGATACTCCCCAACCCTGCCCAGCCCTATAGGGTGTCTCAGTCCTTTCATTTTCTCTGACAGAGAACATGCCAACCCTCCTCACCATCTCCTGGTCTCCACACCCCATCCCCACACCTCATCACGTCCTAACCCCCACCCAGGGAATCCTCTCACTCAATCGCAAACCCTAGAATGCAATCAACTAAGTAGCACCTGTTCCTTAGCTACAATACACTAAATAATATAGAAACAAATTTGGAACAGTGACATATATATTTGGTATACTGGTAGTGTTTCGGCAATAGATTTGGTAATTGTAACGCATCTGAAATGCTGACAGTATTATCAATAATACACAGAGTTATAAAGCTGAAAAGGATTCATATAACCTTGCGTATGTCTCTGAACCATTATTTGCTGTTGCTTTATGGTTGTAAAACACAAACAAAGAGTCATTTTATTTGTCATTTATGGAAATCTCATATAGAGTTATTTGATGATTGACACCTTCTTGTCTTGCATGGGAACAGCTTGGGAACACATTTTTCATTCTGAGGTTGCATTTTATAAGCTGCAACTCAACATTCTTGACAGATGAGACCCGTCGCTTTATGAGATTAATAAATGGAGGCGGAGGGAGGTGGAAGGTACCTCCGTTCTCTCTCCGTATTAGTCCCTTTGTTGTCATTTGGATGGGGGCACTTTTACTCACTGAGTAATATATCAGAGATGACAGGCAGTGGTGACAGGCACGTTGTGCCAGAGCACTCTAGTCTGCTCATGTAGCAGAGGATGCAATATAGCACATTCCTCTGTCCCACTTTCAATATCAAACTCATTTCCAGCATATGCTGTATTTCAGTAGAAGTACGTGGGTCCAAGAGGGCAGACCTTTTCATATTCTCTTAGCTGGCTGAAATGGATAAGACTTTGGAGAGGGCTAGCCGGCTACAAGCATGGCTGCCGACTCCTATCACCTTAATTGAGTATAACCCTGGGTAACCGTTTGTGAGCGAATTGCTTTTTAAGCCTGGACTGAATCAGTGTCTCTCAAGAACTATAAACCCATGTCAGAACACTGACAGTTCTGTAAACCCCCCCTAAGTGGTGAACTTCCCAGAAAGCCTCACTACTGGCACTACAAAAGTAGAAGAAAACAGAGATGCATTTGAACTGGTGTATAAAAGAGAGAGATCTGCTGAGATGGACGGATGTGGAAAATAAAAGTGTATCTCTGGGGCATGTTGTTCATTCATTTGAATCGGGAGGACAGTGGTGGTCCTGCTGCTGGGTATTGCTTAAATTAACCGTTAGCCACAATCCTCCCATCACTAGCATTGCCTGAGGATGCTAACCCAGCATATGAACTTAAAGTCTATCCTGAGTGGAGATTTCATAGATGTAGCCGGGTGAGTTCAATCAGGCTGAGGGGTTGGAGTGTTGGTAAAAGCAAGCCCTCATGCTCAGTAATGTTGATGAAAAAATATGATTGCCTTTATGGCTGTGTCAATCACATAAAATCAAGTCTTCAGTGATTGATATTGTGTGACAGGGCTGAAACCTCGATCCCTCTTGGAGAGGGAGAATATTAGATATAGTAACTATTTTAACATTGGACAAAATGTCAGTGTTTTGCAGAATACCATAGATACTGTATTAGCTGAAATATTAGGCCAATGTATTAAAGAAAAAAGGTAAAAAGAGTAGTATTGTAGCGTCCACTAGAATCTATTATAGCAACAAAACACAACAGCCTGCATTACCAGACCTATTCTTTATCAGGCTAAAGCTATAATGAAAGGATTAACACACAAGAGGCAAGATAAATATTCAGGATGATAAGATAAAGATCCAGTATAATAAGCCACACGAGTATTGTAATATTGTTCCTATTGTAAGTCACTTTTTATTATTGTTTTATTGAATTTGAAATCAAACAGTCTACCTGCACTGAAGCCGCTCAATATTTACATTACATTCAGTCATCTAGCAGACACTCCCATCCAAAGAGAACCACAGGAGGAACCAGGGGTCAAGCTCCCTGCCCAAGGGCACATCCCTTGGGCAGGGGCGGCAGGGTAGCCTAGTGGTTAGAGCGTTGGACTAGTAACCGGAAGGTTGTGAGTTCAAACCCCCGAGCTGACAAGGTACAAATCTGTCGTTCTGCCCCTGAACAGGCAGTTAACCCACTGTTCCCAGGCCGTCATTGAAAATAAGAATTTGTTCTTAACTGACTTGCCTGGTTAAATAAAGGTATAAAAAAAAAAAAAAATATTAAAAAAAAAAAAAATCCACAGGTCTCTCACCAAGTCAAACCAGCGACCTCTTCGCCACCAGCCAAGCTCTGTAAGTGACCTTGAATAAAAAAGTATTACTCTGTTGTTTTATCTTAATCAGTTCACGTAACTGCAAACCGGTATTTACAGTCCCAGGCCACCCAACTATACACATCATTTGTGATGTTGTAGTAAATAGTCAGAAAACTCAGAAAAACAGTCCATAAAAGTCAGCAGGAGATGCTACTTTGAGTAATTAAGGACAATCACTGGTGATTTTAGGGAAGGTAAAGGTGCCTCCTTAAATTTGGGTCTGCTCACTCACATTCCCTCCCCTCCCACCCAGCCTGCATCTATAGTGTGGCCACTGCAGTGCTTGCTAGTGGTTAAGTAGTTGCTAGGGTGGTCATTATCTCCACTCCGGGGAATCAGGATAACAAGGGAACGTGTTTTCTGGGGTGGTTGGCATCACAGGAGTTTGGCGGTACCTTAATTGGGTAGAACGGGCTTGTGGTAATGACTGGAGAGGAATCAGTAGAATGCTATCAAATACATCAAACACATGGTTTCCATGGTTTCCAGGTGTTTGATGCCATTCCATTTGCTCTGTTCCAGACATTATTATGAGCTGTTTTCCCCTCAGCAGAGGGTCACATTATCTTCTTCCCATTCCTCCAGGGCATGAATTCACATTCCCACATTGCAGCAACAGCACCCGCAATGCAATGAATCTGAAATTATGCTGCTTCTCTGCTGTGGCAGGGAGAGAAATGGGCTTCCAGGAAGAGCTAGAGTACAAGCATTTGTTTTGTTATTGAATTAACAAGGCTATTTCTAAGGTGCAAGAGGGAAGGAGGGAGAGAGAGAGAGAGAGAGAGAGAGGGGGGGGGGGGGGAGATGAAGAGAAGGAGGGAGAAGGGGAAGGGAGAGAGAAAGGGGTGAGAGAGGGAAAGACAGAGAGATAGAGAAATAGAAAGAGAGAGGGGACATGAGGTCAGGCACAAGGAAAGTGAATACTGACGGTCCCTTCCATCTGCCTAAGAAGCAAAAAGCTAAAAGGGTTTTGTTTTCCTTCACAAAAATAGGAGGTGTATGCATGCACTTAACCATTTTCTTCAAATGTGGTGTCCGTGTGGGAAATCGATGGGGGTGTATTTCAGGTCTGTCTGTAGCCTGGGCCAGTGTGAGGCTGATATCATCTTTCCAGAAACAAGTCTCTCACCTTTGCCGCTTGTTATAGACCCCCTTCAGCCACCCGCTGTGCCCTGGACACCATATATGAATTGATCGCCCCCCCCCCCCCCCATCTATCTTTAGAGTTCATACTGTTAGGTGACCTAAACTGGGACCTGCTTAACACCCCGGCCGTCCTACAATCTAAGCTAGATGCCCTCAATCTTATACAAATTATCAAGTAACCTACCAGGTACAAGCCTAACTTCATAACCATGGTCACCCTCTTAGATATCATCCTGACCAACTTGACCTCCAAATACACCTCTACTGTCTTCAACCAGGATCTCAGCGATCACTGCGTCATTGCCTGCGTCCGTAATGGGTCCGCGGTCAAAAGACCATCCCTCATCACTGTCAAACGCTCCCTAAAGCACTTCAGCGGCAGGCCTTTCTAATTGACCTGGCCCGGGTATCCTGGAAGGATATTAACCTCATCCTGTCAGTAGAGGATGCCTGGTTGCTCTTTAAAAGTGCTTCCCTCATCATCTTAAATAAGCATGCCCCATTAAAAAAATGTAGAACTTAGAACAGATATATCCCTTGGGCTGCCGAAGATGGCCTAGTCACCGCTTCCTGAGCCTATGCCACTTGGCATAGCTGGGCTGTCGCCAGCAGAATGGCAATACAGCATCAACACAAAGAGTTGTCAATATTGCAGGACACTTCGTAATTTTGTGTCCTCTTGTCCTCTAAAGAAGCCAGGCTCACCGGTAGGGGCAAGGACTCTGGTGGGCCATATGGAGAACGTTCCTGCTTCCCCTGATTGCACCCCTTTTCATGCCATTCTTCTGTGGGGAGACCAGTTCAAATCTCTTCAAGGTTCTCTTTGACTCTGGGGCTGATGAGAGTTTTTTGGGTGCTACCCTGGCGTCCGAGCTGAACATCCCCTCTCCATTCCCATGGACCTAGAGTGCTGGACAGCCACAACACTACTCCCATCTACCTATGGGTGTCTGGGAACCACAGCGAAGCTATCCAGTTCCTGCTCATCCGTGGTATTGGGATTATCCTGGCTCCAACGACACAATCCCCTCATTAACTGGTCTACTGGTGCCATCATGGGCTGGAGCCCGTTCTGTCACCCCCATTGCCTGAAGTCAGCACAACCTGCCCCGGGACGCCTTCCTGGGGGCTCGGAAGGTGCCCCAGACCTCTCTGTCATTCCCGCAGAGTACCAGGACCTCCGGGAGGTGTTCAGCAAGGCCAGGGCCACGTCGTCTCCACCCCGCCGACCATATGACTGCGGGATTGACCTTCTCCCTAGCACCACACCGCCCCTGGGATGTCTGTACTCTCTGTCGGGACCGGAGACCAAGGCTATGGATACCTACATTGGGGACTCCCTAGCTCATGGATTTATCCATCCCTCTCCCGCCCGCACAGGCTTCTTCTTCATGGAGAAAAAGGACAAGACCCTGCGCCCATGCATTGACCACCGGGGACTCAACGATACGGTTAAGACTTATTACCCGCTACCACTCATATCCTCAGCCTTTAAGCCACTCCAGGGGGCCACTGTGTTTTCCAAGCTGGATCTACGGAACACCTACCACCTGGTGCGGATACGAGAGGGGGACCAGTGGAAGAACGCCTTCAACACGGCAGGTGCCACTGCGAGTGTCTGATCATGCCCTTTGGCCTCACCAATGCCCCTGCTGTGTTCCAGGCTCTGGTGAATGATGTTCTCCGCGACATGTTGAACCGATTCGTCTTCGTCTACATTGATGACATCTTGGTCTTCTCCCACTCCCCTCAAGAACCCATGCTCCACGTCCGGCAGGTCCTTCAACACCTTCTGGAGAATCAGCTGTTTGTGAAGGCAGAGAAGAGCGAGTTACATCGCTCCACCATCCATAACAGGATGTTCGTTCCCGACACTGTCTGCTCCGCGGTCCTGGAGTGGGCGCACTCCTCCATGCTGGCCTGCCACCCGGGTGCCCATCGGACCTTGGCCTTTGTGCGACAGCGCTTTTGGTGGCCTATCGTGGTCCCGGACGTGTCCACATTCGTCACCGTTTGTGCACAGAACAAGACTATTTGGCAAGCTCTGGCTGGTCTCCTCCAGCCTCTGCTTGTCCCCCACCGTCCCTAGTCTCACATCTCCCTGGACTTTGTCACGGGCGGCCCTCCTCAAGACCACCTCCAGGTATTGATGTCAAACGGATCGCCATCAGACCCCGGCTCCTCGGTATCATCTCGGGCAGAAGGTATGGCTCTCGACCTGGCATCTGTCCCTCCGGGTGGAGTCATCAAACTGTCCCTCTGGTTCATCAGCCCTTTCCCCATCTCCAAGATCATTAGCCCCTCTGCTGTTCGTCTTCTGTTGCCCGTGCCCTTCGTATACACCCCACCTTTCATGTGTCCCGTATTAAGCCCATGTCTCACAGTCCTTTGTCTTCCATTTCCATTTCCTCCTCCCCCTGTCGTCGATGGCCATCTGTCGTACACGGTGAGACTCCTCCTGAGGGTTCGACCACGGGGAAGGGGTTTCCATTACCTGGTTGACTGGGAGGGTTATGGCCCGGAGGAGAGGTGCTGGGTCCCCACTAGAGACATCCAGGACCCAGTCCTCATCGCCAACTTCCACTGCCGGCACCACAGTCAACCAGGTATGCTTCCAGGTAGGCTGGGTTTCTGTACAGTACTTTGAGATATCAGCTGATGTACGAAGGGCTATATACAGTGCCTTGCGAAAGTATTCGGCCCCCTTGAACTTTGCGACCTTTTGCCACATTTCAGGCTTCAAACATAAAGATATAAAACTGTATTTTTTTGTGAAGAATCAACAACAAGTGGGACACAATCATGAAGTGGAACGACATTTATTGGATATTTCAAACTTTTTTAACAAATCAAAAACAGAAACATTGGGCGTGCAAAATTATTCAGCCCCTTTACTTTCAGTGCAGCAAACTCTCTCCAGAAGTTCAGTGAGGATCTGTGAATGATCCAATGTTGACCTAAATGACTAATGATGATAAATACAATCCACCTGTGTGTAATCAAGTCTCCGTATAAATGCACCTGCACTGTGATAGTCTCAGAGGTCCGTTAAAAGCGCAGAGAGTATCATGAAGAACAAGGAACACACCAGGCAGGTCCGAGATACTGTTGTGAAGAAGTTTAAAGCCGGATTTGGATACAAAAATATTTCCCAAGCTTTAAACATCCCAAGGAGCACTGTGCAAGCGATAATATTGAAATGGAAGGAATATCAGACCACTGCAAATCTACCCAGACCTGGCAGTCCCTCTAAACTTTCAGCTCATACAAGGAGAAGACTGATCAGAGATGCAGCCAAGAGGCCCATGATCACTCTGGATGAATTGCAGAGATCTACAGCTGAGGTGGGAGACTCTGTCCATAGGACAACAATCAGTCGTATATTGCACAAATCTGGCCTTTATGGAAGAGTGGCAAGAAGAAAGCCATTTCTTAAAGATATCCATAAAAAGTGTCGTTTAAAGTTTGCCACAAGCCACCTGGGAGACACACCAAACATGTGGAAGAAGGTGCTCTGGTCAGATGAAACCAAAATTGAACTTTTTGGCAACAATGCAAAACGTTATGTTTGGCGTAAAAGCAACACAGCTCATCACCCTGAACAAACATCCCCACTGTCAAACATGGTGGTGGCAGCATCATGGTTTGGGCCTGCTTTTCTTCAGCAGGGACAGGGAAGATGGTTAAAATTGATGGGAAGATGGATGGAGCCAAATAGAGGACCATTCTGGAAGAAAACCTGATGGAGTCTGCAAAAGACCTGAGACTGGGACGGAGATTTGTCTTCCAACAAGACAATGATCCAAAACATAAAGCAACATCTACAATGGAATGGTTCAAAAATAAACATATCCAGGTGTTAGAATGGCCAAGTCAAAGTCCAGACCTGAATCCAATCGAGAATCTGTGGAAAGAACTGAAAACTGCTGTTCACAAATGCTCTCCATCCAACCTCACTGAGCTCGAGCTGTTTTGCAAGGAGGAATGGGAAAAAATGTCAGTCTCTCGATGTGCAAAACTGATAGAGACATACCCCAAGCGACATACAGCTGTAATCGCAGCAAAAGGTGGCGCTACAAAGTATTAACTTAAGGGGGCTGAATAAGTTTTTGATTTGTTAAAAAAGTTTGAAATATCCAATAAATGTCGTTCCACTTCATGATTGTGTCCCACTTGTTGTTGATTCTTCACAAAAAAATACAGTTTTATATCTTTATGTTTGAAGCCTGAAATGTGGCAAAAGGTCGCAAGGTTCAAGGGGGCCGAATACTTTCGCAAGGCACTGTAAATTTGATTGGATTTGATGCCAGGTGGCACCCCTAGAGGCTAGAGGGGGGGGGGGGGGGGGGGGGGGTCCTGTCATGCCCTGATCTGTTTCACCTGCCTTTGCTTGTCTCCACCCCCCTCCAGGTGTCGCCCATCTTCCCCATCATTCCTTGTGTACTTATACCTGTGTTCTCTGTTTGTCTGTTGCCAGTTCGTCTTGTTTGTCATGTCAGCTCCTGTTTTTTCCCAGCCTCTTTTTCTCGCCCTCCTGGTTTTTGACTGTTGCCTGTCCTGATCCTGAAACCGCCCGCCTGACCCCTCTTTTTTCACATTTTGTTACATTACAACCTTATTCTAAAATGGATTATTTAAAATAATTGACTCATCAATCTACACACAATACCCAATAATGACAATGCGAAAACAGGTTTTATAGACATTTTTGCAAATGTATTAAATAAAAAAATAAAAAAAACATATTTACCTAAGTATTCACACTCTTTGCTATGATACTCCAAATTGACCTCAGGTGCATCCTGTTTCCATTGATTATCCTTGAGATGTTTCTACAACTTGATTGGAGTCCACCTGTAGTATAATTCAATTGATTGGACATGATTTAGAAAGACACACACCTGTCTATTTAAGGGCCCACAGTTGACAGTGCATGTCAGAGCAAAAACCAAGCCACGAGGTCGAAGGAATTGTCCATAGAGCTCTGAGACAGGATTGTGTCTAGGCACAGATGTGGAGAAGGGTACCAACACATTTCTGCAGAATTGAAGGTATCCAAAAACACAGTGGCCTACATCATTCTTAAATATAAGAAGTTTGGACCACCAAGACTCTTCCTATAGCTGGCCGCCCAGCAAAACTGAGCAATCGGGGGAGAAGGGCCTTGTTCTGGGAGGTGAACAAGAACCCGATGGTCACTCTGACAGAGCTTCAGAGTTCCTCTGTGGAGATGGGAGAACCTTCCAGAAGGACAACCATCTCCGCAGCACTCCACAAATCAGGCCTTTATGGTAGAGTGTCCAGACAGAAGCAACTCCTCAGTAAAAGGTGGCAGGGGCTGTGAGACTAGTCAGGACCAATGAAAACCTGCTCCAGAGCACTCATGACCTCAGACCGTGGTGAATATTCACCTTCCAACAGGACAATGACCCTAAGCACACAGCCAAGACAACGCAGGAGTGGCTTTGGGACAAGTCTCTGAATGTCCTTGAGTGACCCAGCCAGAGCCCGGACTTGAACATCTCTGGAGAGACCTGAAAATAGCTGATGCTCACCATCCAAACTGACAGAGCTTGAGAGAATATGCAGAGAAGCATAGGAAACTCCCCAAGCTTGTAGAGTCATACCGAAAGAAGACTCAAGTCTGTCATTGCCGCCAAGGGTGCTTAAACAAAATTCTGAGTAAAGGGTCTGAATACTTATGTAAATATAGTTCAGTTTTTATTTTTTATACAGTTGCTATAATTTCAAAAAACTTGTTTTTGCTTTATCATTATGGGGTATTGTGTGTAGATTGATGAGGTGAAAAAGGATTTCATCCATGTTAGGCTGTAACAAAATGTGGAAAAAGTCAAGTGGTCTTGTCACGGGCGTCCTCCTGGAAATGACTGGACCAAAGCACAGCGTAGTGAGCGTACATTTCTCTTTATTTGAATGAAACAAAACAAAAACAAAACAAGAAACAAAGAAACGACCGTGAAGCTTACAAGGGTTATAGTGCCACTAACAAAGATAACTTCCCACAATAACAAAAGGGGAAAAGGCTGCCTACGAATAATTCCCAATCAGAGACAACGATAGACAGCTGTCCCTGATTGAGAACAATTCCCGGCCAAAACATAGAAACACAAACATAGAAATCAGAACATAGAATGCTCACCCAAATCACACCCTGACCAAACCAAAATAGAGACATAAAAAGGCTCTCTAAGGTCAGGGCGTGACAGGTCTGAATACTTTCAAAATGCACTGTACATAGACATCGTTAGCGGGAAATGGGAGGATGGAGGATGAGGGATAGAGGGTGGGGGATGGAGGATGAGGGAAGGGGAATGGAGGATTGGGGATGGGAGATGAGGTATAGAGGATGGGGGATGAGGGATGGAGGATGGGGGATGAGGGATGTAGAAAGAGCAAATTGGCCAAAGAGACATAACATGATTTTCAGACACGAGGAGTTGCAGACAGACACAAAATAAACACATCTCTGTGGCAGGGTGCTGTTCTATTCTGAGACCCGATACATTGAGTGACCTCTGGCCAACATTTGAGTCCAACAAAAAGACACTTCCTGTCTCATCCTCATCTCTCGCCTCTTATTCACTCTGTATTTACTATATAAGGATGCCAGCCGAATGACCCTGTCCTTCATTTCAGGGTCAATGCAGTTTTAGCTGCCTGACAGATGTAATTCACAGTGAATGAAGGAATGTGTTGGGGGCATTAGTGCACTATAGTAATAGTAGAATTAGGATAAGGTCTATTGTTGGATTATTTGGCAAGTTCGGAAACAAACACACGCGCACACACACACACACACACACACACACACACACAGACAGACAGACAGACAGACAGACAGACAGACAGACAGACAGACAGACAGACAGACAGACAGACAGACAGACAGACAGACAGACAGACAGACAGACAGACAGACAGACAGACAGACAGACAGACAGACAGACAGACAGACAGACAGACAGACAGACAGACAGACAGACAGACAGACAGACAGACAGACAGACAGACAGACAGACAGACAGACAGACAGACAGACAGACAGACAGACAGACAGACAGACAGACAGACAGACAGACAGACAGACAGACAGACAGACAGACAGACAGACAGACAGACAGACAGACAGACAGACAGACAGACAGACAGACAGACAGACAGACAGACAGACAGACAGACAGACAGACAGACAGACAGACAGACAGACAGACAGACAGACAGACAGACAGACAGACAGACAGACAGACAGACAGACAGACAGACAGACAGACAGACAGACAGACAGACAGACAGACAGACAGACAGACAGACAGACAGACAGACAGACAGACAGACAGACAGACAGACAGACAGACAGACAGACAGACAGACAGACAGACAGACAGACAGACAGACAGACAGACAGACAGACAGACAGACAGACAGACAGACAGACAGACAGACAGACAGACAGACAGACGACAGACAGACAGACAGACAGACAGACAGGACAGACAGACGAGAACAGACAGACAGACAGACAGACAGACAGACAGACAGACAGACAGACAGACAGACAGACAGGACAGACAGACAGACAGACAGACAGACAGACAGACAGACAGACAGACAGACAGACAGACAGACAGACAGACAGACAGACAGACAGACAGACGACAGACAAGACAGACAGACAGACAGACAGACAGACAGACAGACAGACAGACAGACGACAGACAGACAGACAGACAGACAGACAGACAGACAGACAGACAGACAGGACAGACAGACAGACAGACAGACAGACAGACAGACAGACAGACAGACAGACAGACAGACAGACAGACAGACAGACAGACAGACAGACAGACAGACAGACAGACAGACGAAGACAGACAGACAGACAGACAGACAGACAGACAGACAGACAGACAGACAGACAGACAGACAGACAGACAGGACAGACAGAACAGACAGACAGACAGACAGACAGACAGACAGACAGACAGACAGACAGACAGACAGACAGACAGACAGACAGACAGACAGACAGACAGACAGACATAAACAAACACACAGCACCGCCCCTCCCACACATACACACACAAACACACACAGTCATTGTCAGGGCTGTTGATCCCAGGTAGTGCGTCAGTGTCTCTCTCTATTGTATGGATGGGCATCTGAGTGGGGCCCTCCTAAATGCCATTCATCACTCTGACATGTACTTCTCTGGCCTTTAAAGCTCTCATTGGACTCTTCTCTCTCACCACACACTCAAACTATAGACCGCTCGTGGAGTCTGTAACACTTTGCTGCATTGATGGAAGTTTATGTTCTGGAGCTTGGGGGAAGTTGCCATGGTGATGCCAACTCTGTGTGTCTCTTTGTGTTGGAGAATATAACTGGCAGCCAGGGGTCTCAAGATAGAACCAGACAAAATTACATAAAAAATGGGCAATAATAATGAACGCAATAAAATGTGTTCTCTCTCTCTCTCTCTCATTGAAAACATCTCTTAGTAAATGTTTAATAGTGATTATGTAAGGCCTGTAGTACATAAACAGTATTCAGAAGGGGATGTGGGCATCTGGGAGAAGAAACAAGATGGAGTCCAGCAGGACTCTCTGTATCAATAAATAATCAAGACACTAAAATTACACTAAAATGAGTAGGAAATCATTTACACCCATATCTGCCCAGAGGATTCAAATGAGAATGTGAAGATTGAGTGTTGAAAAATGATCTCTGTGTACAAAGGAACAATTTATATTCAGAACACAAGGACTCTGAATCAGGAATATTGTTGACAGGGCTGTGGTAAAAAGGAGTAGCTATTCAGCCATATCTCTGTTTGCTAGACAGTAGTCTTATCTCTTCCTGTTGACACCTCAAAACTATTACAAATACAACATTCATATGCCCACACTGGTCCTACTTGGTTCAGACATGAGGTTAGATATAGGCTAGGATTAGGAATAATAGACCTGACTGCATTCTGACTGCATACTGTATATGCTTCTCTCAGACCTGCAGTGAAACTCCTAGATAGACCCTGATCAACAACCTCTCCCTCAACGTGGGCAAGACAACGGAGTTTATCATGGACTACTATCCTCAAAAAGATCTACAGCTGCCCCATTGAGAGTGTCTTGACTGGCTGCATCAGCGCTTGGTATGGTAACTGCTCGGCATCTGACCGCAAGGCGCTATAGAGGCGTTTGCCTATGTGAGGCTGTACATGTGCAAAGCAGGTTCTCATTCAGTGGTAGCCCCTAGCAACCAAGTCCTATATTTACTTAGAATAACAACTTCCTCGATGTCAAGTATGACTGAAAATTGAGTTTGTACCGTCCTGGGTGGAATACATGAGGAACACATCCAGATGTGTTGTGATTACAGTAATGTGGGCATAGGGATTCCAATCATGCTGTGCCAGTCTGGCTCACCTGTATAACAATGAGAATATACAGTATGGAATGATGTTCAAAGCTGTTTGACCTGAGCTTTCGGAGATGATACTGTGGATTACAGGGTGTTTAGTATTCCGTATTCTGCTTCCACTGAGGAAGACATACACTAGTTTAGGAGCTTTCAATGGGTGAAAAAGTGTGTTTGTCCAAATGGGGTTTGCATTGGGGGCTCCAGACCATTATAGCATCACAATACATATGCTGCATTTGATTACAGAATTACTCAATCTGCTTAAAGGAAGAAGTATGCCTCTTGACTTCTTGCCTCTTGAAGTCATCTTTGACGTATTCTTGGTCATCTTGAAGACAGCTGTTGTGGTTTGTATCCAAAGTGTTTGTAGGCTACTCACAGTTCCCTCCATGACCATGACAAACCACACATCACTGACCCCCCGTGTTTCTCAGCTCATTGGTCTACAGGTTAGAATCACAGACAGTGAGGATGACTGTGTGCGTGACTCTGTATGGCTTGTTAGCCTGAGGCTACAACAGGTGTTCTGTAGCACTGTGGTGTGAACAAAATAACATGATGTGTAATCTATCTTTGTTGCTGACAAAAGACATGTGTGGAGATGTGCGAGGTTGACAGCCCTTGGCTGCTAGTACAACTACTAGTGTTCAGGTTTTGGTCATAGCCTCTTATAAAATACATAAGCACAAAGTTGTTCGCAAACTGCAGCCCCCCCCAAACGATTTGTTCTTGAGTTCGGGTTTGTTGAACAGAGTTTTGGTTCTACAAAGCTGTTGTGTCCATCATAACATTCAACAATCAATTAATTGCAGTCATTCTTGCACCATGCGATCAATTATCAGTTCTTCTCTATGCTCATGATCTATTTCCCTGAGTGCATATGATAGACAGTTGGTGGTCGGGGCACATCTGAGCCGGAGAAGAGTCTATAATCCTGCTGTTGGACTCATTGCGGCCAGCACTAGCAGGTCAAACGAATTACTAAAATGAACGAGTCACTCAGATTTGTATTGATTTTTTAAACAGACTCTCGAGTCAGTAAAAAGAGTTGTTAAAATATAACGAATTGTTTGCTAACTGCACATCACTATAGTCCCCCAGTTGGATTAGTCAATCCCAGGTGGTATGGAGCCCAGACTGTTCCTGGCCCTGTGGCCCCAGCCGGAGGAAGGTCGCTCAGAGGCACATTCCATCATGCTGAGAGACCTAGCCATGGGCATGGTGGTGGCCCTAGGACAGAAGCTCTCTGGCGCCGGCCTCAAGGCCCCTCCCCTTTTGGCTCCCTTCTCCCGGGCTGCGGCCATCACTGCCATCCAGTCACTTCTGGGGAGAAGGAACTGCTGGAGATGCAAAGTGCAGAATTCATCTGCTCTACAGTGGTGGACGAGGTGCAGATTTCGAAGCCCACGCCGCCAAGCCCCTCCCTGTGGAAAATCTTCTGAGCCCATCGGCTCCACCTGACCCGCATTGCCCCCTCCGCTCGTAGAGCGGGTCACGTGTGTTCTCTGTCTGCAGACTGTTGTAGAGGTAACCAATGCAAAGTGAAGGTATCACTGCTGCTACCTCTCTTTCCTACCAAGGTGCATGAATTGAGGAGCAAACTGAAGCCAAAGTGCATTGGGTTCTACTTTTAGCAGTAGAGGTAACCAATGACAACCTCGGGGGGGAAGAGAAGGACAGAGAGGACGTGAAAGCAGGTGAGTTACACTGACAGAGAACGAAGCCTTTGGTCTTAAAAGCTTGGTGTAGTAGAGCCCATTAACTGGTCAGTGTTTGGTCTTAAAAGCTTGGTGTAGTAGAGCCCTGTTGACGGGTTAGGGTTCCCTTTTGGGAACTCCCCCTCCCCCAATTCCTCCAAAGGGGGCAGTAGTCGGCCCTATCTTTATTAACTGGTCAGTGTTTGGTCTCAAACGCTTGGTGTAGTAGAGCCCATTAACTGGTCAGTGTTTGGTCTCAAACGCTTGGTGTAGTAGAGCCCATTAACTGGTCAGTGTTTGGTCTCAAACGCTTGGTGTAGTAGAGCCCATTAACTGGTCAGTGTTTGGTCTCAAACGCTTGGTGTAGTAGAGCCCATTAACTGGTCAGTGTTTGGTCTCAAACGCTTGGTGTAGTAGAGCCCATTAACTGGTCAGTGTTTGGTCTCAAACGCTTGGTGTAGTAGAGCCCATTAACTGGTCAGTGTTTGGTCTCAAACGCTTGGTGTAGTAGAGCCCATTAACTGGTCAGTGTTTGGTCTCAAACGCTTGGTGTAGTAGAGCCCATTAACTGGTCAGTGTTTGGTCTCAAACGCTTGGTGTAGTAGAGCCCATTAACTGGTCAGTGTTTGGTCTCAAACGCTTGGTGTAGTAGAGCCCATTAACTGGTCAGTGTTTGGTCTCAAACGCTTGGTGTAGTAGAGCCCATTAACTGGTCAGTGTTTGGTCTCAAACGCTTGGTGTAGTAGAGCCCATTAACTGGTCAGTGTTTGGTCTCAAACGCTTGGTGTAGTAGAGCCCATTAACTGGTCAGTGTTTGGTCTCAAACGCTTGGTGTAGTAGAGCCCATTAACTGGTCAGTGTTTGGTCTCAAACGCTTGGTGTAGTAGAGCCCATTAACTGGTCAGTGTTTGGTCTCAAACGCTTGGTGTAGTAGAGCCCATTAACTGGTCAGTGTTTGGTCTCAAACGCTTGGTGTAGTAGAGCCCATTAACTGGTCAGTGTTTGGTCTCAAACGCTTGGTGTAGTAGAGCCCATTAACTGGTCAGTGTTTGGTCTCAAACGCTTGGTGTAGTAGAGCCCATTAACTGGTCAGTGTTTGGTCTCAAACGCTTGGTGTAGTAGAGCCCATTAACTGGTCAGTGTTTGGTCTCAAACGCTTGGTGTAGTAGAGCCCATTAACTGGTCAGTGTTTGGTCTCAAACGCTTGGTGTAGTAGAGCCCATTAACTGGTCAGTGTTTGGTCTCAAACGCTTGGTGTAGTAGAGCCCATTAACTGGTCAGTGTTTGGTCTCAAACGCTTGGTGTAGTAGAGCCCATTAACTGGTCAGTGTTTGGTCTCAAACGCTTGGTGTAGTAGAGCCCATTAACTGGTCAGTGTTTGGTCTCAAACGCTTGGTGTAGTAGAGCCCATTAACTGGTCAGTGTTTGGTCTCAAACGCTTGGTGTAGTAGAGCCCATTAACTGGTCAGTGTTTGGTCTCAAACGCTTGGTGTAGTAGAGCCCATTAACTGGTCAGTGTTTGGTCTCAAACGCTTGGTGTAGTAGAGCCCATTAACTGGTCAGTGTTTGGTCTCAAACGCTTGGTGTAGTAGAGCCCATTAACTGGTCAGTGTTTGGTCTCAAACGCTTGGTGTAGTAGAGCCCATTAACTGGTCAGTGTTTGGTCTCAAACGCTTGGTGTAGTAGAGCCCATTAACTGGTCAGTGTTTGGTCTCAAACGCTTGGTGTAGTAGAGCCCATTAACTGGTCAGTGTTTGGTCTCAAACGCTTGGTGTAGTAGAGCCCATTAACTGGTCAGTGTTTGGTCTCAAACGCTTGGTGTAGTAGAGCCCATTAACTGGTCAGTGTTTGGTCTCAAACGCTTGGTGTAGTAGAGCCCATTAACTGGTCAGTGTTTGGTCTCAAACGCTTGGTGTAGTAGAGCCCATTAACTGGTCAGTGTTTGTAACCAAAGGTTTTCACCTTCTTGGTATTTACAGAGGTTGTTGCCATCCGACCCAAGAAAGGATCAGTCCGTTGGGTTCTCCAAAGGATTTTCAAGCCAGCGTGCTGCTGTGTCTGCACGGATGGAGAGGAGTAAACAAGAAGCAGCTTTAAGTGCTGTACTTCAAGCATTGTACTAGAACTCAACACTTGACAACTTCACTAATTGGCTACTTTATTCAATTCTTTACTTTTTGCATACATTTGCCTTTATCTTTGACATTTTTTTGTTATGTTTCTCTCCTCTGTTGTTTGTTATCTGCGTGGTCTTGAACCACTCCAAACAAGAGGCTGCACTGAGAATAGTAACACCGAAAACACAACAAATCATCGGCTCAGTTTTATTGGACTAGAACAAAAACAACGGTCTCACTTTACAACATGTCCCTATTACCAGTGTATTAACATGGTACAGTAGTTACATAGGCAAGTACAGTGTAGCTACACATTTAGGCAAATAATAATAACTACCAAATGTACAGTGAACATGAACCAAAGCTCCACTTCATGAAATTAGCCAATTAACTCCTCATTTATTGCGAAGCAACCAAGATAAACAACCTCATCCCAATCAAGTACAAATGTCTCTTCCCCTGAAATAGTTCAGCAGTGTTGTGCCACCAGACACTGAATAAACTGAGCTCAATGATGATTGGACTGTTTCACCTGTCAAGAACTCCTTCCAGTGCATGAATGTCTCATTATGCGTTCATATACACTTGGTTTTGTTCACCCCTCTGTACATGCAAATTAAGCAACTATGCCGTCTGTACTCTATGATATCTGCAATCTTACGTCAAACTTCGGCCACAGTCAATCAATCTTTGTCCTACTGCACATGTATCAACAAGGCCAGCAGACTAATAGCTTTGTAACTGAATGGGTGTCAGTATCTTCAGATGATCCAGCAAATGAACCCAAGATAGAATGGCTGAGTGAATGTGGCCTGGACTCTGTGGAGGAGGGTCATTTTGTCGTAGACGCTGTAGAAGGACAGTGTTCCTGCATTGTGGTCTAGGTCTAGCAGTCAAACCTCCAAGACTGATCACTACCCCCAAACAAACACTCATTACCATCTCCTTTCCTGCTGATTCCTTTATATGAGACAGCTATACGAACCCAATTCCCGCTCCACTCTACCTCCCAGTATCAGGCTCCAGACAGAGCCCCTCTACACAGCACCTGCTTAAAGAAGGTAAATCTGTCTGAATGATCAGGATATTTTATTTATTTATCTTACCTTTATTTAACTAGGCAAGTCAGTTAAGAACAAATTCTTATTTTCAATGACGGCCTAGGAACAGTGGGTTAACTGCCTGTTCAACTCTACAGAGAGAAGGGAAAGTATTGAGAAGGTTAGATGTTAATGTAATACAAGTACATTTAATTGGTAAAATAATCTAAATAGACATTTGGAAATTATTTTGTGAGGTATATCTAAATTAGTGATGTCACCTGGAGGAAATGGATGTGATCCTCTGTGTGTGAGAGCTACTTCAGCTCAGCATCTCTCCTCAGCTCAGCGACCTCCTGCTCCAGGAGTCCTTAAGCCCGACTCACTTCAGCCTTCTCCTGGGCTCTGATCAACTCCTTTACCTCAGAGCGTCTTCTCTCAATGGAGCGGATCAGCTCAGTAAAGCTCCTCTCACTGTCCTCCACTGCTGCCAGTGCAGAGCGCTGTTTGGACACACACAAAGAGAGTAGAAGGGTCCATGTCAACCAGCCCATTCACTTAGCTCTCACCAGGACCCCAGACAGACTGGAAATGTATGTATATATGCATGTACTGTATGTATGTATGTATATATGCATGTACTGTATGTATGTATGTATATATGCATGTACTGTATGTATGTATGTATATATGCATGTACTGTATGTATGTATGTATATATGATGTAAATATAGATGACCCCAACACTCACCTTCAGAGAGTTCACAACCTGTCTCAGCTTCTGCATCTCCTTCTCTCTATCCTTGATTTTATTCTGGGATTCTTGATGTTCTCCCAGAACTGTTTCTGCAGAAAAAGATGAAATTAATTTAGCCATTTATTACATCCTACTCTGTATTTCTACAAAAACTAGAAAATTCAATTTTCCAACTATTTGTATTCAAGCATGTCATGTTTGAAACATGTTATGCCCTGCATGGACTTAATGAGATGCAATGTATTCCTCAAAGACACATTTAGTCCTAGCAACAGTGATTGAATGTTTATCTACTGTATGTACTTTGACATTTCAGTTGTGTCACAGTAGTAGACAAAACATTTCCTTATAGTTATGAGGCAAGGGTAACAAGATTAATTATTATTAGACTGTTTAAATGCAAATATGTGATATCTAACAGCAGAGTTCCATTCTTACCTGTTTCTAAGTCTTCTCTGCTGCAGCTGACACTGTATCATGGCCTTTATGTTCATCCATCATACAAAAACAACAGCTACACTGCTACACGGCAGTAAACCTCCAGTATTTTGTCATGACGAGAACAGATCTTCTCCTGTAGTTGTGTGGAGGCTTTGACCAGCTTGTGTTTCTTTAAGGGAGCTACTTCACAGTGAGGCTGGAGGTGAGTCTCACAGTAAGAGGCCAGACACACTCTCCCAATGCCGAAATCACACTCCACATCTCCAGGTCCAACATAATAGTGAGCAGGAGGAGAAGCTTGGAGTTATTCTGTCGTCTTCAATTTCTCCACCAATTCAGCCAGAAGAGTGTTTTTTCCACAGAACGGGCCTGGAGATGAAGCTTTCCTTACACTGGGGGCAGCTGTAGACCACCTTCGAATCATCCTGGTCGAAGCAGCCGTTAATACAGCCCATACAGTAGCTGTGTCCATAAGCAATAGTCGCTGGATTCTTCAGTAGATCCAGACAGATAGAACAACTGATCGAATCCATAGCCTCTGTCATTTTCAAACACACACCAACAAACAGCAAGACTACCAGATAGCTTTATGTTTCGTTTTCCTTCAAATGTTTCTTCAAAGGAGTGGCTTGTGTTCTGTCAACGGTGGCTTCCTGATTCTGTTTGTGAACTCAGATTTAGCTACCAGTTCTGGCCAGCAGAGGGCACAAGTCGCCCGTCACTGTCAGAGTGAACATTCTCGACAAACTGGCCCTTTTGGAGATATGTGAAGATTTTTTGTGAATTTGTTTAGCTCCCAAGATGCAGTGGAAATCGTGAAATCTGTTACTGTGTGAATTAAATTGTCATGTTTGGATTGTTTCATGAGTTCATAAAGAGCTACGCATTTTAAACGTTTTAACTGTACTGTAAGTGCTATGGATTTAGTTACAGCGGAACTTTTGTTTTGTTCGTCAGACTGAAGATTGTTCAAAGAGGAGCGACACAGGAGGAGCGCTTCTATCATTTAAATGTAGTTGATTAGAATCTGGATGTTTTTTCCTGTCTTTTATTAACTAGCAAAGTGTAAAGAAATGTTAATTCGGGTTGGGCGTGAGTTTCTGCTTGAATTTGGTTAAAAGGACGATACATTTTTGGTTCATCAATTTGTTTGCAATATCTCACACTGTTTTTTCTCTTGTATATTATTCTGAATTGAAGACATGTTGTCTTACTCTGAGTAGTATGTAATGTATAATGTAATACTATTAGTTGAATTGAGAAATCGCATTATGGTAGCTCTTCTAAATGTATTTAACTAGGCAAGTCAGTTACGAATACATTCTTATATAAAATGACGGTCTAGTGGGTTAACTGCCTTGTCAGGGACAGAACGACAGATCTTTACCTTGTCAGCTCGGGGATTCGATTTATATGGGACAACGTTCTAAACACCAGGCTACCTGCCCCAATTATCTGGCGTCTGAATAATTGCATAACGGTGAAATGTTAATTAAAGTCATAGCCTAATAAGCGGTGACGCAAAGCTCGCAAACCTTGACGAGATCCTAGAGACGCAGATATTGGAGTCAGATTGATAAATGTCGTTTATTATTATATTCAACATAATTTCTACACTTCTACATAATGGTTGGATAATTTCCATCCACCTACAGTAATATATGCATAATTGTTAAGGAACTACACTGTTGCATGTTTAATGAAAATCACTGTATACTACCTGACGATCTCACAACAAAACAGATTTCAATTGAAATGTTCTAAGATATTTAGGAAAAAGTAACTGCAACTTCAGTCATGCATGTCAGAAATCCAGTCAAGGGACAATATACACAGTACCAGTCAAAAGTTTGGACACACCTTTATTTGGACTATTATCTACATTGTAGAATAATAGTGAAGACATCAAAACTATGAAATAACACAGATGGAATCATGTGTTAAACAAATCAAAAAATATTTCACATTTGAGATTCTTTAAAGTTGCCACCCTTTGCCTTGATGACAGCTTTGCACACTCTTGGCAATATCCCAATCAGCTTCATTAGGTAGTCTCCTGGAATGCATTTCAATTAACAGGTGTGCCTTGTTAAAAGTTCATTTGTGGATTTTTTTCTCCTTCTGAATGTGTTTGAGCCAATCATTTGTGTTGTGACAAGATAGGGGTGGTATACAGAAGATAGCCCTATTTGGTATAAGACCAAGTCCATATTATGGCAAGAACAGCTCAAATAAACAATGAGAAACGACAGTCCATCGTTCTTTAAGACATGAAGTTCAGTCGATATGGAAAATGTCAAGAACTTTGAAAGTTTCTTCAAGTGCAGTCGCAAAAACCATAAAGCGCTATGATGAAACTGGCTCTCATGAGGACCACCACAGGAAAGGAAGACCCAGAGTTACCTCTGCTGCAGAGGATAAGTTCAGAGTTAGCAGTCTCAGATTACAGTCCAAATAAATGCTTCACAGAGTTCAAGTAACAGACACATCTCAACATCAACTGTTCAGAGGAGAATGCGTGAATCAGGCCTTCATGGTAGAATTGCTGCAAAGCAACCACTACAAAAGGACACCAATAATAAGAAGAGACTTGCTTTGGCCAAGAAACACAAACAATGGACATTAGACTGGTGGAAATCTGTCCTTTGGTCTGATGAGTCCAAATGTGAGATTTTTGGTTCGAACCGCTCTGTCTTTGTGAGACACAGAGTAGGTAAACTGAGGATCTCCATATCGGTGGTTCCCACCGTGAAGCATGGAGGAGGGAAGTGTGGTGGTGATGTTCTGGTGACACTGTCTGTGATTTATTTAGAATTCAAGGGACACTTAACCAGCATGGCTACCACAGCATTCTGCAGCAATAAGCCATCCCATCTGGTTTGCGCTTAGTGGGACTAACATTTGTTTTTCAACAGGATAATGACCCAAAACATACCTCCAGGCTGTGTAAGGGCTATTTGGCCAAGGAGAGTGATGGAATGCTGCATCAGATGACCTGGCCTCCACAATCACTTGACCTCAATCCAATTGAGATGGTTTGGGATGAGTTAGACTGCAGAGTCAAGGAAAAGCAGCCAAAAAGTGCTCAGCATATGTGGGAACTCCTTCAAGACGATTGGAAAAGCATTCCAAGTGAAGCTGCTGGAGAGAATGCAAAGAGTGTGCAAAGCTGTCATCAAGGCAAAGGGTAGCTACTTTGAAGAATCTCAAATATAAAATATATTTTGACTTGTTTAACACTTTTTTGGTTACTACATGGTTGCATGCATGTTATTTCATAGTTTTGATGTCTTCACTATTATTCTACAATGTAGAAAATAGTAAAAATAAAGAAAAATCCTTGAATGAGTAGGTGTGTCCAAACTTTTAACTGGTACTGAAAGTATTCACAGCAATTACAGCTGTGAGTATTTTGGGGTATGTCTCTAAGAGCTTTGCACACCTGGAAAGTACAATATATGCACATTAGTATTTTTTTATTCTTCAAGCTCTGTCAACTTGGTTGTTGATCATTGCTAGACAGCCATGTTCAAGTCTTGCCATAGATTTTCAAGTCAATTTAAGTCAAAACTGGAACTAGGCCACTCAGGAACATTCAATGTCCTCCTGGTAAGCAACTCCAGTTTATATTTGGCCTTGTGGTTTAGGTTATTGTCCTGCTGAAAGGTACATTTGTCTCCCAGTGTCTGTTGGAAAGCAGACTGAAACAGGTTTTCCTCTAGGACTTTGCCTGTGCTTAGCTGTATTCCGTTTATTTTTATCCTAAAAAACTCCCTTTCCAATGACAAGCATACCAATTAGATGATGCAGCCACCACCATGCTTGAAAATACAGTGCCTTGCGAAAGTATTCGCCCCCCTTGAACTTTGCGACCTTTTGCCACATTTCAGGCTTCAAACATAAAGATATAAAACTGTATTTTTTTGTGAAGAATCAACAACAAGTGGGACACAATCATGAAGTGGAACGACATTTATTGGATATTTCAAACTTTTTTAACAAATCGAAAACTGAAAAATTGGGCGTGCAAAATTATTCAGCCCCTTTACTTTCAGTGCAGCAAACTCTCTCCAGAAGTTCAGTGAGGATCTCTGAATGATCCAATGTTGACCTAAATGACTAATGATGATAAAAACAATCCACCTGTGTGTAATCAAGTCTCCGTATAAATGCACCTGCACTGTGATAGTCTCAGAGGTCCGTTAAAAGCGCAGAGAGCATCATGAAGAACAAGGAACACACCAGGCAGGTCCGAGATACTGTTGTGAAGAAGTTTAAAGCCGGATTTGGATACAAAAATATTTCCCAAGCTTTAAACATCCCAAGGAGCACTGTGCAAGCAATAATATTGAAATGGAAGGAGTATCAGACCACTGCAAATCTACCAAGACCTGGCAGTCCCTCTAAACTTTCAGCTCATACAAGGAGAAGACTGATCAGAGATGCAGCCAAGAGGCCCATGATCACTCTGGATGAACTGCAGAGATCTACAGCTGAGGTGGGAGACTCTGTCCATAGGAGAACAATCAGTCGTATATTGCACAAATCTGGCCTTTATGGAAGAGTGGCAAGAAGAAAGCCATTTCTTAAAGATATCCATAAAAAGTGTTGTTTAAAGTTTGCCACAAGCCACCTGGGAGACACACCAAACATGTGGAAGAAGGTGCTCTGGTCAGATGAAACCAAAATTGAACTTTTTGGCAACAATGCAAAACGTTATGATTGGCTCATCACCCTGAACACACCATCCCCACTGTCAAACATGGTGGTGGCAGCATCATGGTTTGGGCCTGCTTTTCTTCAGCAGGGACAGGGAAGATGGTTAAAATTGATGGGAAGATGGATGGAGCCAAATACAGGACCATTCTGGAAGAAAACCTGATGGAGTCTGTAAAAGACCTGAGACTGGGACAGAGATTTGTCTTCCAACAAGACAATGATCCAAAACATAAAGCAAAATCTACAATGGAATGGTTCAAAAATAAACATATCCAGGTTTTAGAATGGCCAAGTCAAAGTCCAGACCTGAATCCAATCGAGAACCTGTGGAAAGAACTGAAAACTGCTGTTCACAAATGCTCTCCATCTAACCTCACTGAGCTCGAGCTGTTTTGCAAGGAGGAATGGGAAAAAATGTCAGTCTCTCGATGTGCAAAACTGATAGAGACATACCCCAAGCGACTTACAGCTGTAATCGCAGCAAAAGGTGGCGCTACAAAGGATTAACTTAAGGGGGCTGAATAATTTTGCACACCCAATGTTTCTGTTTTTGATTTGTTAAAAAAGTTTGAAATATCCAATAAATGTCGTTCCACTTCATGATTGTGTCCCACTTGTTGTTGATTCTTCACAAAAAAATACAGTTTTATATCTTTATGTTTGAAGCCTAAAATGTGGCAAAAGGTCGCAAAGTTCAAGGGGGCCGAATACTTTCGCAAGGCACTGTATGTGGTACTCAGTGATGTGTTATGTTGGATTTGCCCCAAACATAACACTTTGTATTCAGGCCATAAAGTTAATTCCTTTCCCACATATTTTGCCGTTTTTCTTTAGTGCCTTATTGCAAACAGGGTGCATGTTTTGGAATATTTTTTATTCTGTACAAGTTTCCTTCTTTTCACTGTGTTTTAGGCCACTAGATGCAAATCACACACTTAGTCTGTAGCTGACACTCAAATACACTGCACTGAACATAGGCAGAGACCTAGCCAATGAATGTGAATGTTCAATTTAGTTTCATTATATCCTTACCTTACAGAAATACAAATATATGCTTTACCTCGCAACAAGCATGCCAGAGTCAAAACAGATTGCGAAGAGATAAATGAAAGCATTTTCTTAATCAGTTTTGGCAGGTAATAGTTTCATATGGTAATCCAAATATGTTCAACCAAACCCAATGGGACTACAAATGCTTCAACTGCTGATACACTGTAACAATATTTCCCTCATACTGTAACACTGTATACATTGTAAAATATAATGCACACTGTAACATTGTAATAGTTTTTGTAACACTGTGCCAGATCGTTTTGCATGACCCGGTGCAAGTGGTGTGAAGTACTTAAGTAAAAATACTTTGAAGTACTACTTAAGTAGTTTTGGGGTATCTATACTTTACTTTACTATTTATATTTTTGACAATTTTTACTTTTACTTCACTACATTCCTAATTAAAATTATGTACATTTTACTCCATACATTTTCCCTGACACCCGAAAGAACTCATTACATTTTGACTGCTTAGCAGGACAGAAAATGGTCCAATTTGCAGATTTATCTAGAGAACATCCCTGGTCATCCCTACTGTCTCTCATCTGGCAGAATCACAAAATACAAATGCTTTGTTTTTAAATGATGTCTGAATGTTGGAGTGTGAGCCTGGCTATCCGTAAATAAAATACAAATAAAATAGTGTCGTCTGGTTTGCTTAATATATAGAATTTAAAATTCTTAGCACTTTTACTTTTGATACTTAAGTATATTTTAGCAACTACATTTACTTTTGATACCTAAGTATATTTAAAATCAAATACTTTTAGACTTTTAATCAAGTAGTATTTTACTGGAGTAATTTTCTATTAAGTTTTCTTTATTTTTACTCAAGTATGAGAATTGAGTACTTTTTCCACCACTGCCGGTGCCCCGGGTGGGTGGAGTTTGCACATTTGAGACATTTCCTAGTGTCCATTTCCTGGTTTCTAAAATTCTAAAAGTTTGCCCAATTTCAGTTTATGTAAAAATAAGTCATTGTGTAGAGAATCCTTGTACCATCTAAACTGCTGTGAAATATATTTTCCATAGGAAGAAATAGTGTATTTGTACAAAATCAAAGTGAAAGATGCAAAAACAAAACTTAATAACGGGAAGCATAGAAATAGCTTATAGAAAACAGATCTACTGCTTTTTAGACTTGCTTTCAGTGAGAATGACAGATCTATAACACACATTTGTTTATGAATTTGATCGGGTTGCCCAAAAAGTTAAATATTGTAGCTTTAAGTAAAATCTCCACCCCCCTGGGCACCATGCCATGCAAAACGTTGCTGAACGTTCATCCTTATCTCAAAACATGGGCTTATGTCGCATTCATATCAACTGGGAACTTGTAAATCTCTGACTTCCGAGTGCTCAAGATAACTGGGAACTCTGGAAAAAACTAACTCAGAGTGGGACAAATATTTTTGAATGTTCATCCAACTCGAAATTCCAAGTCCTAAACTGTTTTTTTCCCCCTAGAGTCCCGACTTTCCGACCTGAAGATCACTAATGTCATGATTTGACCTTTTTTCGAGTTCCCAGTTGTTTAGAACGCGGCATGGAACCTCTGTAAAAAACTAGGTCTATTAATGACGTCAGTGATCTTTAGGTTGGAAAGTCAGAACTCTAGAAAGATGCCAGAGTTTTTCTAGAATTCCGAGTTGGTTGACCGCTCAAAACAATTTTTCCTGTCAGAGTTAGTATTTTTCGAGTTCCCAGTTGTATTGAATGCTTGAAAGTTGTTTTGAACATGACATAAGCCCATGTTCTGACTTAAGGATGAACGTTAAGCAACATTTTGCATGGTCTGGTGCCCCGGGTTGGCAACACATTCAAAACATGCCGTGTTCAAAACAACAGGGAGATCAAATCATGACCGTAGTGATCTTCAGGTCGGAAAGTTGGAGCTCTAGAAAAAGGCCAGAGTTCCCGAGTTGGAATTCTGAGTTGGATTACTATTCAAATAAACATTTCCCAGTCTGAGCTCATTTTTTTTTTTTGAGTTCCCAGTTGTTTTGAACACATTGAAGTGGGAATTCTGAGATTTGTACAGGGTACCAGTTGTCTTGAATATGGTGCTTTCAAGACAACCGTGAATTCCGAAAAGAACGAGGTCAAATCATGACAGTGATCTTCAGGTCAGTGACCTTCAGGTTGAATGACTGTTCAAAACGATTTTTACCCCCAAGTTCCCAGTTGTCTTGAACGCACTAAAGTCGGAGATGTCCGAGTTCCGAGTTGTTTATGAATGCGACATTTTTCTTCTCCAAGTGGAATGCCTCATATGTACATGGGAGGAGTCCACGTGAGACACAGTCGACTTCAAATTTGATTCGTTTGGGAAAATGTACATAATATTTTCTGTGTCGTCCACATACATCTGATTGGTCACTTGAAATCACTTTCTCCACACGATAGGCTGAGAAATGTCATGGAGGGGGGGGGCTCGGAATATATCCCTCCGCCCACACTGTCTTTGTTGTCGTTGGTGCTGTTTGATATGTGCTGTAGATTTTGGTGGCGCTGTAACACGGATGACAACCATCTAGCCTGGTAGTCCGTCGCAGCGGCAACAGCAGTTTTTCAACGGAGGAGAGTGTATCTGCGACGGCGAAGGGGAGCAAGGATTCACGGCCTCAATAATGGCTACTGAAACCACATCGTCCTGCACTGGCTCCAATTTACTGCAGCCGATAAGCGAGATAATCAATCTTCCTCTAGACCAGGTAAAACAATATGTTTGAATTGATTATCTCCTTGGTTTTGGTGTACTGCTGTAGGTTAACTGGTTTTATTAGTGATGCAGAGATTGTAGCGTGCAGGCTACAATAAACTCATTGAATGCCGTCTTAATCAGAAAGTCAGAGACGTCATTCGCTAGATTGTTGCATTATTGTAAAAAATGTTTTAGGCCTACTAGATACTAATATTTTAACATTTTCGAAATGGTTGGAGAATTTGGTAACTTCAGCTTCTCGTGTATTGTTGAATTGTCAACTGTAGGATGTATTAGGCCTAGCACTTGCTTATTGAAAGTTCCATTCATTCAACACTATTTCCACCTAGGCTGCGCCACTGTTGCAAAACTTATAGGCCTATACTACCACCAATCGTTTTTTTCCACACAGACAAAGCGGTCTACATTGACATCTTCTCAAGCGAGTAATTCATCAACCCTTTAAATCAATTAAATTGATACCAGTGTCTCTCCTAGCTAATCGCTTATTATTTAATGCGATTAGACTTGCCTACCACAATCAGTGTCCTGCTGTGTGTGACGTAGCCCACCAGTTGTGTAACAAGGTGTGGTCCATTGATAACTATTGCATATCGTGAGGGGTCGTTTTGACGTTAGCCTGCTAATGCTTGCATTCTAATCACATTTCCGTTTATCACACACACACACAGAGCGGACTTTGTTAATACTCTGCTGTGTCACTGTGAGCCCTCTCTTCAATTATATCAAACTGTATCTTCCAGAGATCCCCAGGGGTTGTGTACAGCAGCATATGAAAAAACAGTTGGTCCCTCCAAATATGTGATGGGGACAGTAACCCAATACTGTTTCAAATCAATATGAACACTCAACCTCGTGTCTCTTTGCTATCACTGAATTGTCCTTTTACGGAGTAGGGCTGGGCGGAATATCGTATTTTACTATATACCAGTATTGATGCATGGATAGGATTGGGTTTTTACTTCACCTTCTATAATTGTATTTAAATGTTTGGTTTCTTAAATTTGATACGCAACTACTGCGCGTGTAATGTCCGTTTTTATAGTTAACTCGTTTGCTACTTGAGTCTTATTTCGCTCAACTGCTGCATGCCTCTACTCACACCAAACCCTGCCCCTCAAGGAGCGAGCAGTGGCTCCACCACGGAGTCACGAACTCTTTCTTGCCGTTCACTCTGCAGTCTCCACGGTCAGATAGATGCAGTACTGTGTTGGTGACAACGACGCTGCTTTCCACAAGCGTTCAATAATTACTATTAGTTTGTATCTTGCTGTCTGCTAGTTTGTCTTTTCTTAGCAAGTTGTGGCTAAAATCCATCTTGTTAGCCGCTAATGCTAATCGCTAGCTAGCTTTCTAAATGTTTTAAGAGTCGGAGCAAACGTAGATGGCTAAAACAGCCTGGTGCTGGTGTAGGCCTAGATAGCCTACCATTGCACAAACATTCCTATCTTAAATAATAGAGGTATAGGTGAATCATGAATGTTACTACTTCAATGAGGTTTAACGGTGATTGGTATCCAATAAGTAGTCCGTCATTGTAAATAATAATTTGTTCTTAACTGACTTGCCTAGTTTTAAAGGTTACATGAAAAATAAATGTATTACCGCCACCTACTAGACTGGAGTATAACTCCCTTATACTTAAAATAAATAAACACAACCCGTACATCTAATCCTACACTCACAAAAAAGCCACCACCACACTCCACTATTTAAATCGATCTAGTCCTACCTCAGGCCAACTGCCTGAAAGGACGGGACACCACCACTCAACACATCCTGTAACTCTTCTGACATCAAGTCTCCTACACTCAATTACCTCTGCAGCTTGCCTCAACCTAAATTTTCTGCAATTTCGGTTCCATCCCTGCAGTACATTTTGATAACCACTATTATAAATGCTGACAACTTCTGCACTAATCTAACCCTGGAAACCTCAACCTGTTTCTCTCACACCGGACATTTCTGAACCCTAGTCCCATCGGCACCCCGACAATTAACACATACCATTACTTTTCCCAATGCTACACATTCCTTTGTCTCATGCCCTTCTGCACACTTCTCACCCTTAGGAACCTCCCTCATACACATGGCTTCCTAATGGCCATATGCTTGACACCTGTAACAATGTAATGTATTTGGCACAAAAGCTCATACAGGGTAACTTATACACAGTGCATTCGGAAAGTATTCATACCCCTCGACTTTTTCCACATTTTGTATCCTTATTCTAAAATTGCTTTGTTTCCCCCTTATCAGTCTACACACACTTCCCCTGTCTTTGATCAGGCATACAGCTTACTCTTTCTACCATTCTTCTTTAACAAACCATCTCCCTTTTCCCGCCATTCCACCTCTGTATTCCAAGTATACGGCAGGGTAGCCCGGTGGATAGAGCGTTGGGCTAGTAACCGAAAGGTTGCAAGTTCGAATCCCCGAGCTGACAAGGTACAAATCTGTTGTTCTGCCCCTGAACAAGGCAGTTAACCCACTGTTCCTAGGCCGTCATTGAAAATGAGGATTTGTTCTTAACTGTCTTGCCTAGTTAAATAAATAAAAATACGTCTCCTTATGAATATAGTGCACTTCTCCGGGCATACATCTTGTTCTTGCCCTCTCAAGGGATGCCGTTTTCCTTCTCTCCAGCCCGTCCAGACACAACAACGCGTCCCTTCCATGGATCCATGAATATGTTATCTCTGTTGGCTTGCATATTTACAAAATGGGGATGAGTATTCTGCACAAAATATCTTTAATCTCAGTTGCACTCAGCAGGGAGAAAAAGGATGAATAGCATGGGCAGGGATCTGCCAACAGATTGTCCACATCAGGTGAAGAGTTTGGTCATTGTGGTTTAAACAATAACACAATACATAATTAAATGGAATACAGATAACAACTTAGTGTCCAGCTCTAGAGTTGGCCACTCTTTACATAACCAATGGCTGGTGGTCTATATTACCTTAGCTGTCTATGGCTCAAGTAGCTCTAAATTAAATGCAGTCACCTCCAAAATGATTGGCCCTTTAATAAAGATGAGCAAAACATTTTATACTGATACAACCACTCAGAGGAGACATTTTCTTAGACCATTCTTCCATACAGAATCTTTCCAGGTCCTTCATATACTTCGGTCTGTGCTTATGGACTGCCCTCTTTCAATGGGGTTCAAGTCCAGAGACTGAGATGTCCATTGCAGAATGTTGATATTGTGGTCATTTAACCATTTCTTTGTGGATTTGATGTGTGCTTGGGATCATTGTTTTGCTGGAAGATGCACTTGTGGCCAAGTTTCAGCCTCCTGGCAGAGGCACACAGGTTTTTGGCTAAAATGTTATGGTACTTGGTAGTGTTCATGTCGCTATTGTCCTAACAAGAGCCCTAGGACCAGTGGAAGCAAAACAACCCCATAATCTGAAATATCCACCACCATAGTTTACAGTAGGTATGAGGTTATTTTCTGCACATGTATCCATCTTTTGACGACAAACCCACCGCTGGTGTGTGTGACCAGTCTCTGCCGCTGAAAAACATCCCCATAGCATGATGCTGCCACAGCCATGCTTCATGTTAGGGATGGTGTTAGACGGGTGATGAGCTGTGCCTGGCTTTCTCCCAACAGAGCGCTTTGCATTCGGGACAAAGAGTAAAATGTTTCTCATCAGACCACAGAATCTTTTGCCTTATGCTCTGATTCTTTCATGTGTGTTTTTGCAAACTCCAGGTGTGCTATCATGTATATTTGTTTTTTCTTCTTCCCAGGAGTGGCCACTCTCTCATAAATCCCAGATTGGTGAGGTGCTGTAGACTGTCCTTCTGGCATGTTCTCCCAGCTCAGCCAATGAACTCTCGTTCTTTTATAGTGTGCCTTGGGTTCTTGGTCACCTCCCTGACCAAGGTCCTGATTGCCCGGTTGCTCAGTTTGGTTGGATGGCCAGCTCTAGGCAGTCTGGGTAGTTCCATATTTCCCAATGATGGAGACCACTGCTCTCGGAAACTTTAAACAGTCTTGAAATTGTTTTAAATTCATTACAATTCTGTCTTGGAGATCTATGGACAGTTCCTTGGACTTAAGTGTATTTTTTATTTAACTAGGCAAGTCAGTTAAGAACAAATTGTTATTTACATTGACGGCCTACCCCGGGCAAACCCTCCCCTGGCCAAACCCTCCCCTAACCCGGACGAAACTGGGCCAATTGTGCGCTGCCCTATGGGACTCCTGATCACGGCCGGTTGTGATACAGCCCAGGATCAAACCAGGGTCTGTAGTGATCAAATGTATTTATATAGCCCTTCTTAGATCAGCTGATATCTCAAAGTGCTGTACAGAACCAGCCTAAAACTCCAAACAGCAAGCAATGCAGGTGTAGAAGCACGGTGGCTAGAAAAAAATGCCCTAGAAAGGCCAAAACCTAGGAAGGAACCAGGAGAGGAACCAGGCTATGAGGGGTGGCCAGTCCTCTTCTGGCTGTGCCGGGTGGAGATTATAACAGAACATGGCCAAGAGTTGTATTTTGTTATATTTTTTATTTTTTTACCAAGATGTTCATAAATGACCAGCATGGTCAAATAATAATAATCACAGTGGTTGTCAAGGGTGCAACAGGTCAGCACCTTTACCGCTCCTGCTTTCTCTAGAGAGTTGAAAACAGCAGTTCTGGGACAGGTAGCCTGTCCGGTGATGCCTGAGATGCAGTGCCTTAGACCACTGCGCCACTCTGGAGCCCTGATTGTAGTATAGTTTCTGACATGGACTATCAACTGTGGGACCTTTTTTTATATAGACTGGTGTGTTTTTCTAAATGTCCAAACAATTGAATTGGCAACAGGTGTACTCCAATCAAGTGGTAGTGTCGTCTCAAGGAAATTGAATGTACCTGAGCTCCATTTGGAGTGTCATGGCGAGGGGTATGAGTACTTATGTAAATGAGATATTTATGTCACATTTATTGAAAATTAAATACAACATTTCTGAAAACATGTTTCCACTTTCTCATTATGTATGTATCTATCTAGGCTCATCCATTTTGAATTCAGGTTGTAACACAACAATGTGGAATAAGTCAAGGGGTATGAATACTTTCTGGAGGCACTATCAGTCCTCTGGGTTCTACTTCACTTGCATGAGTCATGATTTTCTTCCATCCATTCATTGATGTCATGTTTCAGAACGCCCTATACAGCGAACACAGGAAGTACAGGAAATTAGAATTGGGTTAGATGCGCTTTACTCTTTTATGTGTGCATGAAAATATGAAGGAGCCGGTCGTTTGAAGTTGACGAGTGCCTTTTGCTTTGCCAACTGAACTTTAGCAATTACTCATATTAGCAAACTTATTTTCATTTCAAACGTAAAATTTCTCTAGTATAGGCTACTTATGGTGATGAAGTAGTGTTCATTTTCTGGATGGTAAAACATTTTCAGTGTATAGAAAAGATAATGGTGCTATATATTTTTAAATAAGATCATCTTTGATAATTGACAATCACCTAAATAAAAACGTGACAGTCGGGGAGAATCTAAAATGGTCATTGCGTGGGGCCCTCCATTGATTTTACATTTGAGTCACTCCGATAGCACAAGGCATAATCAATGGAAAAATGTGTAGCATTGTAGGAAATTCACTTTAAAAGGGCAAACTGTTTCTGCGGCCAAGAGGGCCTCTAAAACTGCGCCATTGGCCATGCCCGCTACCCCCTAACTTCGCTACCGATGTCGTAGTTCTGTAATGTGGGCAGTGTAATCTGAGCAGGCCCCAGCCAGCTCCCCTCCCTGCTTTCTTGGTGTAGGCCTGCTATGAAATTGGCTCTCCACATGAAGTTCTTTGGCCCCTTCTATACTTCTGTACCACACCCCTTTCACCCTCACTGAGGCAAGCTTGTGTGGGTGGGACTTGTTATAGCATGCCTGCAGGTTGACATACTCTTGGTAATGTGATCACCTGTCTGGCTTTAAAGGAAGTCTTTGGTCTAGCTTGTCATGCTGAGAAGTTCTTATTAGGATAGGTTGTTCAACATAATTAGCCTAGTTCTATGGTTAGTCAAATGAATAGCCTAGGGGTTTCTCGTAGGCCCATTGGCATTAGTATGAGTCACTGCACAAGTGTTCATTCTGTGTAACATATCATTGACCATTGCCTGGGGGCCAGGAGTGGCCCGCGAGTGTCACAGGAATTCCAGATATGCAACCAGGTATAGTTGCTCTATAATGACATGTTCTGGCAACACTGTCATTTGACCACATGCCTAATCCCATGCTGTGAAATAGTGTTTATAGTTCAAACCCTGCATTCCTTAATAGGGTCATTATTGTTGTGGTTTCATCTTTTTCCATATTAGTCAATCTGCTGTAATAACTGGTGCAAATAGCATTAGTGTGGAATTGTTTAAGAAAGCTGTGTCTGATTGGTCGTGAATGCACTCTCTTTAGAATGACGTATGTTGAAGTAAACCGCTTGGCTGAGTCGGGCCTCGCTCCTTCATCTTTGTCAAACATCAGCATGACTACGTTCCAATTAGAGAGGGAGAGAAGGAAACACTCCCAGAGTAATATTTAGCTTTTCGTGTGAAAATCATTGGTGTCGTGACACTTTTCTAAGCAACGGCTGAACTGAATGTGTCAATGTCACACAGCAAAGTACATAGATCACTATATTTGTTAACTCAACAGCATTTCTTATAATACATTATGGTAATAGTAAATGATGAAATTCAGTTTTTCCTCTTTATTAACCCTTCCATGTACCTCCTTGAGAAAGTAGTGGACTCTGAGGCCCTTAACCACACTACAATGCCAGACTTAAAGGCTTTTGTCAACTCTCATATGACGCTGACCAGCCTGTTACAATGAAGTCGTAAGCCTCAGAACGCCAATGCTCTAAGGCAGGGGTTTACTCTGCAGCGCTGGGACTTTTCCTCTGGAGAAAAGCATACTTTGTACCAATGATGCTTCACGTTGTATGTTTAAAGCATTCACTACTAATGAAGAACTACTCTGCTCTGTGGTTTTATTGGAATACAGTTTAATGCACATAATGGGATTGTTGTGGATAGTCAGGGTAATATAATAGTTTAAAACATTTCCATGCTTTGCAAGAAGTATGATTTCTGTAATAATCCTGTTTACATGGACACATCTGAAATCAGGCTACTGATGGGCCTTTTGATAAATGCAGAAAATTACCAATCAAAATAAACATTCTACCACATTGACTATGTTATTTCTGTGAAGACTTTGATTCGGAGTTCGGACATGTAAAGTTTGAAAACTATAAGATGCATACTTATAGTTTTTAAGAACTCACTTCACTCGCGCATAAGAGGGAGGCTTGCGCTACCTGGTGCTGGCACATACACAGCTCATATACACCGCTGTAATGCCTATTAAGCTGTTTACATGTCCTAATCATTGGAAATATTGCTCAGAAAACTAGGTATTTTAATCGGTGTATACTTACTTCAATTATGACTTCCATTTTAAGTTCAGCAGAGCAAGGTGTTGACATGACTAATGCCTTACTTGGCCTTCTGCCATAATCAGTTTATTAAATTGTTAGTGTGCATGTAAAAGTTGTCAGTGTGGTTTTATTTCTCCATGTCTGTTAGACAAGCCTTCTCTTGTTGCTGCTGCGCTTTCTGTGGGCCTGCTGTGTTGTCACCTCCCTCTGTGGTTTATAATGGCGGAAGGCTGGTTGCTAGCCCCCTAGTGATGGCTCAGTAATGGAGGATGGCTGGTTGCTAGCCCCCTAGTGATGGCTCAGTAATGGAGGAATGCTTGTTGTGGTTGCTAGTCCCTAGCCCAGTAGTAATGGCTCAGGGACTAAAAGCCTCATCCCTGATTTCTCAGGGGAGGCTCATTCCCTTCCCTGCTCTCTCTAATTGGTGCACCTCAGGGGAGTATATTTGTTCCAATAGATTTTTTTTTTTTGCTGCTTACTTATGTGTAGTGCTACAGATGTACTGAAGAAGGATGATGAGCCAGTGTGATTTCTCCAAGGATATGGTTAGTGTTGGTCATAATATAAGAGCTCCTAAGGAGCTTGAGGAGCAAACTCATAGCCCAAAACTTAACATGGTGTAACTATTGCCCAAGGACCTGCATTCATTTGGCTACAGTTCTCATATTGGATTAGTACTGACCAGAACACTATCAATTGTTCAATTGAGGTTTTATTGAATTCTCAGTAAGTCGACGCACAATTTTATAAAACTACAAGAAGGACCAGGACCCCCCCTAGTATTACTCGTCATTATTCCAAAGGCCAATCACTCTCAGAGCAATCAATTGGGAATTAAGTTAAATAACCTGTATTGATCAGATTTGGCCTTACTACGTAAGGTGAAATAATAATAAATAAATAAAATATACACTACCGTTCAGAAGTTTGGGGTCACTTAGAAATGTCCTTGTTTTTGAAAGAACCCCCCCCCCCCCCCCCCATTAAATTAACATCAATTTGATCAGAAATACAGTGTAGACTTTGTTAATGTTGTAATTGACTATTGTAGCTGGAAACGGCTTTATTTTTTAAAATCTAAAACAAATGGAATATCTACGTAGGCTTACAGAGGCCCATTATCAGCAACATCACTCCTGTGTTTCAATGGTACGTTAGCTAAGCCAAGTTTATTTTAAAAAGGCTAATTGATCATTAGAAAACCCTTTTGCAATTATGTTAGCACAGCTGAAAACTGTTGTCTGATTAAAGAAGCAATAAAACTGGCCTTCTTTAGACTAGTTGAGTATCTGGAGCATCAGCATTTGTGGGTTCGATTAGAAGCTCAAAATGGCCAGAAACAAAGCACTTCTGAAACTCGTCAGTCTATTCTTGTTCTGAGAAATGAAGGCTATTCCATGCGAGAAATTGCCAAGAAACTGAAGATCTCATACAACGCTGTGTACCACTTCCTTCAAAGCGCAAACGGGCTCTAACCAGAATAGGAAGCGTGGGAGGCCCCGGTGCACAACTGAGCAAGAGGACAAGTACATTAGAGTGTCTAGTTTGAGAAACAGACGCCTTACAAGGCCTCAACTGGCTGTTCATTAAATAGTAACTCAAAACACCAGTCTCAACATCAACAGTGAAGAGGCGACTCTGATGCTGGCCTTCTAGGCAGAGTTCCTCTGTCCAGTGTCTGTGTTATTTTGCCCATCTTGATCTTTTATTTATATTGGCCAGTCTGAGATATGGCTTTCCCTTTGCAACTCTGCCTAGAAGGCCAGCATCCCGGAGTCGCCTCTTCACTGTTGACATTGACTGGTGTTTTGCGTTACTATTTAATGAAGCTGCCAGTTGAGGCCTTGTAAGGCATCTGTTTCTCAAACTAGACACTCTAATGTGCTTGTCCTCTTGCTCAGTTGTGTACCGGGGCCTCCCACGCTTCCTATTCTGGTTAGAGCCCATAAAAGGCCAAAACAGGGAGAGTAACTAGGCTATGAGGGGTGGCCAGTCCTCTTCTGGCTGTGCTGGGTGGAGATTATAACAGAACATGGCCAAGTTGTTCAAATGTTCATAAATGACCAGCATGGTCAAATAATAATAATCACAGTAGTTGTCGAGGGTGCAACAAGTCAGCACCCCAGGAGTAAATGTCAGTTGGTTTTTCATAGCCGATCATTAGGAGTATCTCTAGCACTCCTGCTGTCTCTAGAGAGTTGAAAACAGCAGGTCTGGGACAGGTAGCACGTCCGGTGAACAGGTCAGGGTTCCATAGCCGCAGGCAGAACAGCCAGGTGGACTGGGGACAGCAAGGAGTCATCATGCCAGGTAGTCCTGAGGCGTGGTCCTAGGGCTCAGGTCCTCCAAGAGAATTAGAGAGCGCATACTTAAATTCACACAGGACACCGGATAAGACAGGAGAAGCACTCCAGATATAACAGACTGACCCTAGCCCCCTGACACAAACTACTGCAGCATAAATACTGGAGGCTGAGACAGGAGGGGTCAGGAGATGCTGTGTCTTAGACCACTGTGCCTCTCGGGAGCCCCCAAGTGCTTATGTAACATTAGCGTAGCCTGTAATACTATTAAGACTATATTATACATAGTTTTTATGTTCTAGTCTACCATTTTCAAGCAATTATCAAAAGGGTTATTTAAACACTTGTTAAGCAGTTCAAATGAGAGATATTCATTTGAATACACTGTTGGCTTCAAAGGAACTAGCCTGCTTCTCGTGGTGTTGTATAGGCGTCAGATATGAATGGCTTAATGTTTGTTCTCCACAGCCCCTGGCTCTGTGCTGAAAGGTTCTGTCCCATTTCTATGCACTTCAGCCACCCCTTTCCTGTGGCAAGGGGTATCCTAGCAACGAGCTATGTTATTTTCTGTGTTACTGGGGCAACCAACGTTGTACAGTTTTAGAATGTTTATTCCTCTATTTATATTTTCTGCATGAAACCCGTGCGTTAACTGTAGTGTGGTGTTGAAGCCATCGGACCCCTGACCAGTCCACCTGCATGCTACGAAATCCAAATGCTCTGCTTACTGATCCATAGGTAGCTAATTGGGCTGCACTAATACTTAAAGGGAATCCAGTGAAACACTCATACATTGGTTGAATTGAAGTGACCTGTATGGTTTACAGTAAAATATCCTCCTGTGTATGACTTGCCTCCCAAGCATACTTTTGCAACTTTCCGCCCAGCTATAAAAGGCCATATCTTCTCATGTCCAACACTAGTTATCAGACTCCACTGTAAACCACTGGGACTCATGAATGTTGCCACTGTGGAAACTGAAAGCAAATGTTGCCAGGAGCTTAAATCTATTGAGTTACAGTAGCCTATTTTAGCCCAGTTAAAATAACATGGGCCTAAATTCACCTGTTGGTGTTGAGTACAGGTCTTGCTCTGTGTCTACCTTATACTATCTCACTCTGCATGTGGGTATTGAGGAATATCTATGTTGTTGAGATGTTTCACCAGTTTTGAGTGTTAAAAACCAATATGGGTTAACCGTAGCAATGAAGTCCTCTTGCTTGCACTGCATTCTGGGAACCTTTCCCCTCAAACATGCCATTAACTGCCAACGGCCACTGAAGGTAGCTTTTTATTTTATTTACAAAATCAATGTTCTGCTCCTTCCCTGACTTTTCCTAAATGCGTCCATTTTACACTGCTCATTTGTCAGAATTTTGATATCACAGACAAAAGTATTTAGCCTTTTTACTTATTTAAATGGTTTCCCCCCCCCCACACACACACCTATTACTTATTTAAATGGTTTGTCCCCCCCCCACACACCTATTACTTATTTAACCCGCCAAGGCAATGTGCTGAATGACTTTGGTACCCAGCCAGGTACTGATGCCTCGCTCTCTCCTCTCTGAATGAATGACAAATTAATGGGATGGGTGATACTTGTGCACCTTACTTCACAATTTAATTTGTGAAGTAAATGAATTATAAGAGGTTGAAGAGAGAAACTCATTACACTAATGTTATCAGCAGCAAATAATTTCACTTTGAGGGTTGATATCGTTCTCTTTAACATTTTACTTTGTAAAAAGAAGCTGTTTACAGGACTGTTTTATTTACTGTAACGCTTTTACTAATCAAATGTATTGTCAGGGAAATGAAAACATGCCATGTGTTGCAGTTGGCCTTTAGAATGATGCTAAACATATCTGTGACTCTATCCAACTTCATGATCGGGAAACTAACAATGCCAGTCAGCTTGAACAGCCTGGCTATCGAAACTAATTTCACACATAAGAGTTAGACTATTGTCAATGTAATCTTTTCTATGGGCTGAGTGACCATATTAGGTCTATCAGGTGTCAAAATTGTACATGAAGACATGGGCGCATCTTGTAATTTAACAGATGCAGGGAAAGACTCATCACTTTATCAAATCCTCCTTCAGAGTCGCATGCAGGTAAAACATCTTGATTTCTATATCGTATCAGAAAGAGCATCTTCTGGTGTTTCTCAGAAACTTCCCTTTGTCAATAACTCTCATAATTCAAGAGGTGCAGCTCTATTTCCAAATGTCCCTTTTTCCAAGAATATCTGTGCTGTCCATGCATTCAGCACATGGCCAGTCCCCTGGGTGGTCACCCCCTGCTCCGGCAAAGAAAACGACCTTCAAATTAAAATATACTATTTTTGCAATTCATCCTTTACAATTGTTCATGCACTGGTGCTTTTCTTTATGAATACAGCAAATAATGTCACCTGTTCATCTGGCTGGTTATCTTTTTTGTTTCTACTTTGTCAAAAGAACCTGTAACTGGACTTTAAAATAACTCGATTACTAATCAAATGTGCAAATGAAGTTGGTCAAATGGATTACACTAATGTTTTTATTTTAAGGGAAACTAAAATAGGCAATAGCCTGCTTTTTCTAGGACTTTGTAGAATTATACAAAACATATCCTTGATTCTAAACTCTTTAAATTGAGAGGTATCTTAATGCAATGAATCCTTTTATAATTTCTGCACTATTTATCAAGCTGTTGGTGCTTATGTTTGCTGCACTTTTGGGTGTTGATATGCATCTGATGTGTTTGCTGAAGGGCGCCTGGCAACGCTCCATAGCAGGTACTTCTAAGCTGAAAGGACAGGCGGTTTGGTGTTAAACAGCCATTCAGTTGGATTGAGCTCTCCTCCACGGATGAACAAGACAACACTTAAACAATCACTGCCACTTCTCCTGAGGTTTCATTTGATACACTGAAGGGTTTAATTTGTCAGCTGACTGGGGATTGACTCCCTGTCTGTGGAATAACCTTCAGCAAAGCTCAATAGTTGCCCATCACATGGCAGTCTAGGCCTACACCTTGTTGATGATGTCAGTGGTTTCTCTGCTGTGCTTGCTGTGATGAAGGTGGCCAACTTTGGTGCAAAACACTTTTCAGGAGTGTATATGTGGACTGTGTTGGGATTGTATATTTTACATTTTGTAATGTATTGCCTTCTTGGCCAGGTCTCCTTTGCCAAAGACAATGTCTCCGGGCTTTTCCTGGTTAAATAAAATCACTGCATTAAGATATACTATGATTATGCCACTTTGTTTACATACTCATCTCATCTGTATATACTGCACTCAATACCATCTACTGTATCTTGCCTATGCCGCTCTGTACCATCACTCACTCATATCTTTATGTACATATTCTTTACTCCCCTACACTTGTGTCTATAAGGTAGTAGTTTTGGAATTGTTAGCTAGATTACTTGTTGGTTATTACTGCATTGTCGGAACTAGAAGCACAAGCATTTCGCTACACTCGCATTAACATCTGCTAACCATGTGTATGTGACAAATAATATTTGATTTGATTATCTCATTGTAAAGTATGACTGTCTAATGTGTGTTTTAGTTTGGCTTATGTACTTCCATTTCTGTAATTGTGTTGCTTTGGATACACGTCATCTGAAGGCTAGTGTGATGTGAATGCTAATTGAGGTCCTAAAAGTTAGACCTGTTCTGAAAAGGATCTGGGGCTTTCCCACCCGGACCTGATATTCATTATGTTTTTTAATATAGGGACCCATTCCCAACGGACCCGAAGACATCTAGACCCGTTCTGTATAGACCTGATCGGACCCGGTTCAAACCGAGCGAGGGAAGCAGCAGAAAAGTTTCTTTTCTAAAGCTACTTTATTAACCAAAGCGGGAGAGGGATTCATGTTCTTCCGGACAAGTCAGTTAAAATGACACGCCTGATACCCGTGACAATCCTAGAGCAGACATTATTTAGAATTATGGATCCCGTCTCTGTATTCGGGTACAGGTGGATCCATGAAGACCTCTACTTCACACACACTCCCAATGGACAGATGGTGAACGCATTCACTCTGACCAGTAACATCAAGGCCTCTTTGGAAGTGTCCAGGGTGTCCAGCTGTTCATTTAAGATGCTTAAAATGCCTGTCGTGGCGCTCGTTGGTTATGACCACAAACCAAAATTAAACCCCTGCAGAGACAATGCAAATTGATTTTTTGGGGGGGTCATTTATCCTAGTAGAGGTAGGGAAAAACAAGTGGGCTGGCTTCTCAGAAATGTTCTCTTCTAGTCTTCCTTTCTTTCAACACAAAGTCACCCTATGGAAATTCCCCCACAAATCCCATCTGTGAAGGGTCATTGTCAAATCCCCACACCACTTTGGACAAGGGATATTTGCATACCCTCATACAAGAAAATAGTTTCAAAGGTACAAACAGAATATCTAACATGCTGATAGCCAAAAGCAGGCTAGCGGTCTGACTTGGTTGCTTGCAAGGTCACAGAATGAGTAAAAGAAAGCTGTTAGGTCGAAGCACCAAGGAGCATGACTTACAGAAAACCAAAGTCCTTCCTGTCTTCTTTATCTTAAGAGAAAATGAGGAAGTAAGGCGGTAGGTACATTTTTAGGGTGTAAACGCTGCAGTAGACCATCAGTGGTGATTGATTTCAAAACCATTTTCTACGTCTACTGCTGAGCCAGTGTTGCGTAACACACCTCTTTTGAACTTTCTGTACTGATTTAATGGTTACTAAAGGATTGTGACCAAGACTGTGCGTCTGAATGAACAGTGAAAGTTGGGTTACGTATTTCAAACATTAATAGCCAAGTGCAAGGCTGTTTTTTCATGCTGTGTAATGTGATTTAATGTCTTTATTTTTTCCCCTCAGCTTTGTGTGAATGGGAAAGGAGAGCTGGACAGCCTATTCCGCAGTCTCCCAGCGTTAGCACGGGAACACATGACGCTTTCCGAGTCACTGCCTCCAGACCAGGCCCCCTGAGTTACAATGTCCGAAAGACAAACCCCTTTGCCTCTTGGCACTGCTCCCATATGCTGCAATCAGCTGGTTTGCTAAAGCCAGGTTGGTGTCACTGAAGGGGCCCATCAAGGTCTTTTCCTGTTCAGTGACTTAGGCATTGGCTGTTGCCCAGACACCACTGAGGTGAGTCACTCTCCAGGGTCTCTCCAAAAGCCAGAGGGGTGGTTTCTAGACTATTCCTGGACAAACTTGTCCAACCCAGGATAAATGGAGCTCTGAGGGAAACCTATATTTTAACAAATGTGTAAACAGTCCTGGAAAGACCCAAGCAGTCCCCACTAGAAGCATACCACTCAAAATGTGATGTCGGGTTACATGTAGCCTACTGTACCTAGACTACTGTACATTTCCAGGGGATACTGCACTTCAGTTAAAACTGCACTTCAACTGCTCCCTGACCTCCTGGCTATGAGAGGTTCCATGACATATAAATTGAACCTTTGTGTACGTTGTAACGACAATGTAAACACGATGACATTGTCCTGGCACAGCATTTGTAAGTAGTATTATGTAACGATATGTACTCACTCACACTGTAGTTAGGTTTCATCTCAGAACTGCTTGGGTTGGGACTGCTGCAGCACACTCCAAGCAACAGAACAACAGACAAACTATTGGCTATTTGGACTGCTGCCAGAGCCATTCATGATACTATTGGGCTGAGTCACAGGCCTCCTGACAGAATAGAACACCTCAGTCTCACTCCTGCGTTAGCTGACAGCCAGTGAGCGAGGACTGCATCGATGCAAATAAGGCATATTGCCTACATAAGTAAGCCAGTTGAGCTGAGAAATGCGCATAACTTTGGAGGCGTCAAACAATGTCTAGGAAGGAAACTGGTATGGAGGGCTCACAGGAGAAAAACAAAGGGACGTTCACTGAGGACATAGAAACACTGTGTACAGCTGTGGCTTTTGATGCTTATCAATGTACAGTGAGCCTACACAAACACACACACACACACACACACACATTGTCCATTTGTGGTGGGATATAATGTGAAACAGCCCACACAGGCATTCTCCTGCCTTTCTCTGTCCATCTGCCTCTGTCCCTTCCTTTCTCTTTCTGTTAGATGCTATGCTTACTCTCTGTTGACATGGTTACATAGCTACTGCATGGAAATGCTTGTGACATCAAGTCAAACAAATTTCAGTCCCAAATTTAATCATCATAACATTTCCTAGCAGCCTTAATGAACCACTTCTACATCCCAGACCTCCACTCAGGAAGCTCTCTGTAACACACATATGACATGTCAGAAATCTAAGTCCATTTAATGGTTGGACTGGGTTAAATAATGTGTTCGCCTGTATTTGGGTAGCTTGCCACACAAACGATGTGTTTAGTGGGAACAGATTGTTTTGAATGTGTTCGCTTTGTATAGAACGCTGCCTTTTGGTAAGAGGAAGGATACGTTGAGAGGAGTTGGCTTCAGTTTATGCTAAGAGGTTTAATAGGAGATTGCATGTGACTTTTTATTAGGCTTCAGGCCATTTCAATATTCCAGGTACACACACTGGCTATGAATTGGCACATCTTTGTGTACTTGCTTGTGCAGGGTGGATTGCAGGACGTACACTAAGGTAGTATCTCTGAGGCTGTGGCTGGCTGTCCTGTGGGGAATGCCTGATGATCCTCCGGCTGTTAATAGCCCGGTCCTGCCGCAGCGCCTGCCTGTGTTCAGTAGATCAGCACAGAGATACATTTTTTTATTTGACCTTTATTTAACTAGGCAAGTCAGTTAAGAACACATTCTTATTTTCAATGACGGCCTAGGAACAGTGGGTTAACTGCCTGTTCAGGGGCAGATTTGTACCTTGTCAGCTCGGGGGTTTGAACTTGCAACCTTCTGGTTACTAGTCCAACGCTCTAACCACTAGGCTACCCTGCCGCCCCAAAGAAAGGACCGTGAATGCGCCGCAGGGTGTGTGTGTGTGCGCCTCATGGTCCTTTCTTTGTACAGGAGAGGTCACTTTAAAAGAAAGGATTGAGCTCTGAGCTTTTCTCAAAAAATAAATAAAAATTCTCCATTCAGTCCAACTGCCTCCAGCTATCATGCTACACAGCATGTTTCTAAACTCCTATTCAGTCCAACTGCCTCCAGCTATCATGCTACACAGCATGTTTCTAAACTCCATTTAGCTTTACACTGCCTCCAGCTATCATGCTACACAGCATGTTTCTAAACTCCTATTCAGTCCAACTGCCTCCAGCTATCATGCTACACAGCATGTTTCTAAACTCCTATTCAGTCCAACTGCCTCCAGCTATCATGCTACACAGCATGTTTCTAAACTCCATTTAGCTTTACACTGCCTCCAGCTATCATGCTACACAGCATGTTTCTAAACTCCATTTAGCTTTACACTGCTTCCAGCTATCCCTTTCTTTAGGAGCACATGCATGGCAAACTGAATGAATCCAAATGAAGGCTGTTCACCTGACATTTGCCTTCCATTTTCACAGTCATTTTCAACGTCTGTCTGCCTGGCCAGTGCCTCTGCAACCTTTTAGCATTTAAACTGAAAAATAATTTCTGTTTGATTAGAGTAAATTGTACCCAGGGTTGAGTGTGCATATTCACTGTCTTTATCATTGGGTCAGTGCCGCTCGTTTTGTTTTTGGACAATAATTTCCTCGTCCAGATTAGATGGAAGTCATTCTATTTGTCTTTTATTTGCCTATTGGATCAGACGTCACTTTTATTGATCCTTTTATCAGTGGCAGCAGAGTAGGCTACCCTCAAACTTTAGTCATATATAAAATCATTTAGCTAATGTCTCCAGTCATATAAAGTATAGTAGAATTGCTTGTATGCTATCTGATATAGCACATAGCCTAGGCCTACTTTAATCCACTATGCACTGCATTGAACAGTCTTTTGCGAACTGTGATCGAGTTATATAACCCAATCTAAATTAGGGCTGTCCAATCTAGTGTTGCACTGTATCCCGGTACCGCGCTAGTATCAACATCTTAGAATACCATCGTACTGTTTCATATGATACTACCGACTTACATGGAACCCAAACCGGCCGCGTGCCCCATCGTGCATACATTTGATTTTGTCCCCCTACACCAAACGTGATCACTACACTCAGGTTAAAATATCAAAACAAACTCTGAACCAATTTCATTAATTTGGGGACAGATCAAAAAGCTATGGCAACGTAGATGCTCGTTGGCGCAATATTTGAATAACATGCATTTCTACATTTTATTTTGCAATGCTTGTGCACGCGACGAGAGCGGTGTGGTCAGCCTATTATTCTGCCCTACCAATCTAAAGAACCTGCTGGCGCCTGTTAGAAAATGTTTTATCAAGTCTTGTTTATAGATTCAGTTGAATTGAAGCAACAGACACTAACTAGTCTGTTGTATGAGCAGGTCTAATAATATCCACTTCACTTTCATGCGCACATCATGTGGCAACTGTAATCAACCAGCCCTCACTCACCTGCTTCCCTCAGCATCCCCTACCAGCCCTCACTCACCTGCTTCTCTCAGCATCCCATACCAGCCCTCACTCACCAACTTCCCTCAGCATCCCATACCAGCCCTCACTCACCAACTTCCCTCAGCAACCGTACCAGCCCTCACTCAGCTGCTTCCCTCAGCATCCCCCACCAGCCCTCACTCACCTGCTGCTCTCAGCATCCCCCACCAGCCCTCACTCACCTGCTTCCCTCAGCATCCACTACCAGCCCTCACTCACCTGCTTCCCTCAGCATCCACTACCAGCCCTCACTCACCTGCTTCTCTCAGCATCCACTACCAGCCCTCACTCACCTGCTTCCCTCAGCATCCCCCACCAGCCCTCACTCACCTGCTTCCCTCAGCATCCCATACCAGCCCTCACTCACCTGCTTCTCTCAGCATCCCCTACCAGCCCTCACTCCACCTGCTTCTCTCAGCATCCCCTACCAGCCCTCACTCACCTGCTTCTCTCAGCATCCACTACCAGCCCTCACTCACCTGCTGCTCTCAGCATCCCCTACCAGCCCTCACTCACCTGCTGCTCTCAGCATCCCCTACCAGTCCTCACTCACCTGCTGCTCTCAGCATCCCCCACCAGCCCTCACTCACCTGCTGCTCTCAGCATCCCCCACCAGCCCTCACTCACTTGCTTCTCTCAGCATCCCCTACCAGCCCTCACTCACCTGCTTCCCTCAGCATCCCCTACCAGCCCTCACTCACCTGCTTCTCTCAGCATCCCCTACCAGCCCTCACTCACCTGCTTCTCTCAGCATCCCCTACCAGCCCTCACTCACCTGCTTCTCTCAGCATCCACTACCAGCCCTCACTCCACCTGCTGCTCTCAGCATCCCCTACCAGCCCTCACTCACCTGCTGCTCTCAGCATCCCCTACCAGCCCTCACTCACCTGCTGCTCTCAGCATCCCCTACCAGCCCTCACTCACCTGCTGCTCTCAGCATCCCCCACCAGCCCTCACTCCACCTGCTGCTCTCAGCATCCCCCACCAGCCCTCACTCCACCTGCTGCTCTCAGCATCCCCTACCAGCCCTCACTCCACCTGCTTCTCTCCGTCTGCTCTTCATGTACATCTATTCCTCAGTCAGAGTTTTATAAATCATTTAGCTGTTATGGTGAGCGGGGATCCAGACCCTCATGAGTCTTCTGTTAGATTTGTACATTTTGTTAAATTGGAGCAGCAAGCAATGTTGATACGTTGTATCATTTCATGGCCTATTATAACTGAGAGCACAGACCAGTCTGGGTAGACTGCAAGTTCATTGTCATGCAGCCTCTGAGTGTCAGAGGGAAAATGGAGCACTGCTTCGTGACTGGCATGCTTGCAGCTTTACAGCAAAGAAAGCGACTTGTCTCTAGCCTCAACGGTTAAAAATAATATGACCCATTTTCCCGGAGGTTTTCTTACTATCGGGATTCTCATGCGTTTACAGTGCCGTCAAAGCATTTGCCCCGGTCTGATTTTGCTCCATTTTTGATACCGAACGTTATCAGCTCGTCAACCTAAACCTAATATTAGATAAACGGAACCTGAGTTTACAAATAACAAAGCAAATAGACCTATTTTATTTCATTAACAAAGTTACGCAACACTCAATTCCCCTGTGTGAAAAAGTAATGGCCCCCTTACACTCAACAGGTTGTGCCACCTTTTAGCTGCAATGACTGCAACCAAATGCTTCCTGTAGTTGTTGATCGCTCTCACATTACTGCAGAGGAATTTTGGTCTACTCTTCCATGCAGAACTGCTTTATCGCAACATTTTGGGATTTTCAAGCATGAATTGCTTGTTTCAAGTCCTGCCACAACATCTCAATTGGGATTAATTATGTACTTTGACTAGGCCTTTCCAAAACTGAATTTTAATGCAGACTTGATTCTGTGTTTTGGATCCTTGTCTTGTTGAATGACTCAGCTGCACTTCAACTTATAGACGGATGACCTGATTATTCTCCTGTAGAATTGTCTGATACAGAGCAGAATTCATGGTTCCTTCTAAGGTAAGTCATCCAGGTCCTGAGGCAGCTAAGAATCCCCAAACCATCACACTACCGCCACCATGCTAGACCATTGGTATGAGATTCTTACTGAGGAAGGTAGTGTTTGGCTCCCTCTTGGCATAATGGGACCCATGTTATCCAAGAAGTTGACTCAAGTTTGCTCAAAAGCACCTGGACGATCATCAAGACTCTTGGAAGATTTTCCTTTGGACCGATGATTCAAAAGTGTAACTTTCTGGACGACATGGGTTCCATTACGCCGGACAAACACTGCATTCAACAGTAAAAACCTCAAACGCATGGTGGTGATGGCTGGGTCATGCAGCAAGACTGATCAACAACTACAGGAAGTATTTGGTTGCAGCTGAAGGTGGCACAACCAGTTATTGAGTTACAGTTCATAGAAGGAAATCAGTCCATTGAAATAAAATCATTAGGCCCTAATCTATGGATTTCACTTCACTGGGAATACAGAGATGCATCCATTGGTCACAGATACCTTTAAAAAAAAAAGGTAGAGGTGTGGAACAGAGAACCAGTCAGTAATATGGTGTGACCACCATTTCCCTCATGCACGTGACACATCTTCTTCACATAGTGTTGATCAGGCTGTTGATTGTGGCCTGTGGAATGTTGTCCCACTCCTCTAAAGTGGTTGTGTGAAGTTGCTGAATATTGGCGAGAACTGGAACAAGCTGTCGCTCCAGAGCATTCCAAACATGCTCAATGGGTGATGTATCTGAGTGCAGGCCATGGAAGAACTGGGCCATGTTTACAGATTCTTGTGAAATGGGGCTGTGCATTATCATGCTGAAACATGAAGTAATTGCGGAAGATGAATGACACGACAATGGGCTTCAGGATCTTGTCAAGGTGTCTCTGTACATTCAAATTTCCATTGCGTTAAAATACAATTGTTAATTGTCCGTAGCTTATGGCTGCCCATACCATAACCCCACCGCCACCATGGGGAACTCTGTAAACAACCTTGACATCAGCAAACCACTTGACCACACAATGCCATGCACATGGTTTGCGGTTGTAAGACTGGTTGGACGTACTGCCAAATTCTCCAAAACAAGCATTGGAGGCAGCTTATGGTAGAGAAATTAACATTCAATTATCTGGCACAGCTCTGGTGGACATTCCTACAGTAAGCATGCCAATTGCATTCTCCCTCAACTTGAGACATCTGTGGCATTGTCGAGTGACAATTGTACATGTTATTGTCCCCCAGCACAAGGTACACCTATGTAATGATCTTGCTGTTTAATCGGCTTCTTGATATGCCATAACTCTCAGATGGATTGATTTATCTTGGCAAATGTGAAATGCTCACTAACAGGGATGTAAACAAATTTGTGCACAACATTTGATAGAAATAAGGTTTTAGTGCATATGAAAATGTATGGGTACTTTTATTTCAGCTCATAAAACATAGGACCAACACTTTACATGTTGCATTTATATTTTGTTCAGTATATATTCCTCCAGCCAAATCACAGGTAGGCCTTTGCAAATATGAGCAAGTCAGCCATTCTATGCACTATTGAGTAGAAGTGTGAATTTCAGTGCTAGGTTTTTGGAGAGCTTTTAGAAAACGTGAGCAAGTGTCTGGGGGACAGGGCGAACAGGATGCTAGGCCATAGATGTTTTTCCCACCGCTGTATCGCGATACTTGGCCTGGAATCATATAGTTTGTAACATTTTGTTATCGTTAACACTAAGCCAATCTAATCATCACATTAGGAATAGTAGGCGATCTTACATACGTCTGCAAATGTGAGGATGCAAAATAAACTATTACATGAAGGTGCATTTTTATTTTTTTTATGGTGAAAATTGGCTTCCCCGAACTTGTCAATCCACTCTCCCCCATAGTTGAACAATTTTACCTATTCTATTGGTCAGATTGTTGTTCTGTGCGAGAAATAAAGCCTATTTCAAACATATTTTGGGACAGTTGTGGAATGATAGATCTCTGCAACCAGTAGGCCTAGGCTACATCCCTATTTAAAAAAAAATATATATATTTTTTTAAATAAAAGCAATCAGGGTCATGCAATAGATCAGAACATTTAGCATAACATGTTAACCTATTTATTCACTTTTTTAAGCGCAACAGTAGGAGGTAGGCTTTGCACGAATGTTCATTCCATAGTGCAATTAGCAGGAAACACCACTGTGAGCAGTTTCATGTGACCGAGATTAAGATATACATTAGAAATGGAGAAAAGGGGGAGATCTAAAGATGCAATTAAACATGGGTCGCTAATAAACTCAGCAAAAAAATAAACATCCTCTCACTGTCAACTGCGTTAAGTTTGCTGAAAATAAACGTGTAAATATTTCTATGAACACGATTCAACAACTGAGACAAACTGAACAAGTTCCACAGACATGGAATAATGTGTCCCTGAACAAAAGGGAGGGGTCAAAATCAAAAGTAAGTCAGTGTCTGGTGTTGCCACCAGCTACATTAAGTACTCCAGTGCATCTCCTCCTCATGGACTGCATCAGATTTGCCAGTTCTTGCTGTGCGACATAACCCCACTATTCCACCAAGGCATCTGCAAGTTCCCGGACATTTCTGGGGGGAATGGCCCTAGCCCTCACCCTCCGATCCAACAGGTCTCAGACGTGCTCAATGGATTGAGATATGGGCTCTTCGCTGGCCACGGCAGAACACTGACATTCCTGTCTTGCAGAAAATCACGCACAGAACGAGCAGTATGGCTGGTGACATGTCATGCTGTAGGGTCATGTCAGGATGAGCCTGCAGGGAGGGTACCAAATGAGGGAGGAGGATGTCTTCTATGTAACGAACAGCGTTGAGATTCCCTGCAATGACAACAAGCTCAGTCCGATGACGCTGTGATGCACCGCCACCAGACCATGATGGACTCTCCACCTCCAAATCGATCCCCCTCCAGAGTACAGGCCTCGGTGTAATGCCTATTCCTTCGACGATAAATGCGACTCCGACAATCACCCCTGGTGAGACAAAACTGTGACTCGTCAGTGAAGAGCACTTTTGCCAGTCCTGTCTGGTCCAGCGACGGTGAGTTTGTTCCCAAAGGCAACGTCGTTGCCGGTGATGTCTGGTGAGGACCTGCCTTACAACAGGCCTACAAGCCCTCAGTCCAGCCCCTCTCAGCCTATTGCAGACAGTCTGAGCACTGATGAAGGGATTGTGCATTCCTTGTGTAACTCGGACAGTTGTTGTTGCCATCCTGTACCTGTCCCGCAGGTGTGATGTTCGGATGTACCGATCCTGTACAGGTGTTTTCACACGTGGTCTGCACTGCAAGGACGATCAGCTGTCCGTCCTGTCTCCCTGTAGTGCTGTCTTAGGCGTCGCACAGTACAGACATTGCAATTTATTGCCCTGGCCACATCTGCAGTCCTCATGCCTCCTTGCAGCATGGCTAAGGCACTTTCACACAGATGAGCAGGGACCCTGGGTATCTTTCTTTTGGTGTTTCTCAGAGTCAGTAGAAAGGCCTCTTTAGTGTCCTAACTTTTCAGAACTGTGACCTTTAATTGCCTACCGTCTGTAAGCTGTTAGTGTCTTAACGACCGTTCCACAGGTGCAATGAAGATCTTCAATGAAGAAGTTATTTGGATTTTCATGAATTCTTTGAAAGATAGGGTCCTGAAAAATAGTTTCTTTTTTTTTGCTGAGTTTGTGTAGGATTGTGCCTTCAGCTGCTGGACAATGAAAGAAAATTGAATTGAAAACCAATTGAAAATGAGAGAAAAAGGTTACTTGTTTCAATGGTGTATATGGAAGTCTTTTAGAAAATAAATGCTTGCAAGTTTGGTTGGGTTTTGGCTAAGCTACTTTGAAGCAAGGTAAGACTTGCCTCCAAAATAATAATTTAGTTAAACTTTCAGTTTCCAAACAATTAAGTATACGGTTTCAAAATGCATACTGCCTCCAGCTCATTGCAAAGTGGTGTGTGATGTACTGAAGCCTGCCAAGTTGTCTAGTCACTTGAATGGCAAGCGCGCTTCAATTACCAATTGGGAATAATTTTTTTAATCGTGGCAATGATTGGGGTCATTTAAAGCATGTTTCACGCCAGCAGCAACAAACAGCTGTTTGAGTTTTATCAGCAGCTCTCTGGCTACATCCACTAATATTATAATCAATCAATAGGCTAAAATGCATTATTTCACAATGTGAGCTTTCTTCTCCAGGACAATTTGCAGGTGCCAATTTGATCAGCTTTTCATTTATTTGAATTGTCCAGAATTCTCCTATTACCGGCTAACGGAAACCCTGACTGTACCCTCACAGAAAATAGACTTTTGTTTAATTGAATACAGACTGGGGTTGTACCTTTCTCATTGCTGATGAAATCCTGATTGTCAGGGGTTGTCTTGGGGAGGCAGACTGATGAAGTCCTCATAGATGCTGCAGACTTGGCTTCTCTCTGCTCTTACCCAGACTCAAAGCAGAGCAATGGCATAGGCCAAGCCCCTGTCTCACTGCAGGTGTGTGTGGCATGCTATTTGATGTTTAACCTGAGCAGACATGCACCCCCCCCCCCCCCCCCCCCACCCCCTGTGTCAGCCTTTTTTTTTGTCCTTTGCTTTTGGGAGGGGGGGGGAGAAGTGTGGCTGGGGAGATGAAAGTTGAAAGCATGTTGTCTTGCAGCGGAGGGGGTGTGTTGGCCATGAATGAGGCTGTTATTAGGTTTGAGAGTTGGAATGGGCAATAGAATGTGGAAAGAGTGGCCTATCCTTGTCTTCTGTTACTGAAATAAGAATTTAGGGCTTTCAGCTTCATCACAGCACCAGTACCTCATCTTGTAGGCCTACTGAACAGTACTACTGTGGCTCCTGCTGATTCCAACACAGCCTTGTTGTCTTTGTCCAACGACTGCATTAAAATATATATTTATGCATTGTATTTTGGTAGATTTTTTTTCTCCCTCAATAACCACGTTTCCATATGCAGTGTATATATTTATATAAAAAAATTATAATAATCACGACAGCTGTGATAACAGGATGTGTTCGTTCGACACGGTGTTATACTTTTGTCGTTAAAATAAAAATAGCAGTAATGAGATATTGTGTGTGTGTGTTTGGTCTTCCCACTACGACTCAGGAAACCATGTTTATTAGGCTACAGATGAAATAGGTTATGATGAACTTCACAGGGTGGAGAAAGTGCACGGTAATGAGCTAGGTATGCCTTATCAATAAATATTGATTGTCTACAAATATTCTCACTCTTATCCATAATAAGACTGGCCTACCCAGGCAGACTGGCCTACCCAGGCAGACTGGCCTACCCAGGCACATTTGCTGTTTATAATAACAGTAAGGCACCTCTGGGCTTTGGTATATGACAAATATTCCATGGCTAAGGGCTGTATATTCAGGTACTCCACATTGCGTTGTGTGTGTAGAACAGCCCTTAGCCGTGGTATATTGGCCATATACCCCCCCCCGTGCTTTATTGCTTAATTAAATGTTTACACTGTCACTGTTTGCTTCAGTGATGAGGTAGCCTACGTCCTTGGCCTTAATGTTACATTTAAAAAAAGTCTCCTGTTAATGTCTGACTTTAATAGTCATAATATGCATCCTATACTACATGGCGACAATAAAACATCTTTATTTAAAACATTTTTTTGCTGATGCACAAGGAGATGTATGAGTATTCAAACCGCTTCTCCATCTCACAACCTTCATTTATTCACTCTCCCATTCATCAGCTGTTGTCCTTCTAGATTTGGATCTATGGATCTGCCAACTTTGCTTTTCTCTCAGGCGTTTGCCTATGTCCTGTATTGGGAGCAGATGTAAATAAGATGAGAGTTGGGGAAAATGTCATAACGGTATTCCACGGAAAAATTGCAAAATGCTAATGAGTGACAAGGCTATATTTATCATCCCCTGACTCTTGCTGAAGGGCGTTAGGCCAGAATGAAAGTAGTGCTTCTTCAAAGAGATTATTTCTGGGCTGTGGGCTTCTAATCTTGGATTGTGTGCGAAGGAAGCACTATTTAAGGTTTAATTTAACATAGTAGTGTGTTTCAAAAGATATACTGCTAGTTGGGTGACAGGTAGCCTGGCGGTTAGAGCGTTGGGCCAGTAACCGAAATGTTTCTGGGTTGAATAGCCGAGCCGAAAAGGTGACAACTGTCTGTGCCCTTGAGCAAGACAGGGGTGGCGTAATACTGACCCATTTTAAAACAACACATTTCACTGGACCTATCCAATGGGGTGGTGTAATACTGACCCATTTTAAAACAACACATTTCACTGGACCTATCCAATGTGTGTGACGACAAATTCTTATACTTTTTTTTTGGTGATGTAGTAATCAGGTGAGGAGAATGCAGGCATTCAGTCAGACTAGTCGGTCATGTGTTGCTGTTTGTCAGATGTTGAAGAGATACGGACTGTGGGGGGTACATTACATAGACAGTCCTGAGAATGGTACAGTATATAAACACTAGTGTTGCATGGTATACCGAAACCTCAACTTTTTTGATACAATTATACTTTTTTAAGGCGTTCAGTACTATAGTTTTTGTTATGTTCAGTGCTGTGAAATGTGTCTCACGTGATTGAAAGGATCACGTCTGTCTTACTGCAGCCTGTTTTATAACGCGAAGAGGAAGGTTAGAAGCCTGCTCCAGTTACTCATTTGTTGCTAGAGCTGTCTGGGCTGCATTGTCAGCTCCCCTCTCAGGCTTCAATTAAACACACTTGAATAATGCCACAATGTTTTGTGAACAGTTTCAACATGCAATGTCCTTACAGGCTAGAACACTTTTACAATGGAAGATGAAGCCGGTAGCTTCCATAGCTGTGGGATGTTTTGAGTAGGGGGTGGCGAGTATAAAGTCACCTTTTTTGTAGTAAAGTATTTGCAGACTAACAATTTAAAATACAATTCCTAATGTGATTAGTATCCTAAGCAAAGGACAAGATGCTAAATACATTTGTCAAAGTTTTATATAATTACTCCTGTCTATACAGAAATACATTTAATAATTGAAAGTACTTAACCAGAGAGCATGACTCATCAAGAAACGAGGATCATTCCTTTCTTTTAAAACAATAGCTGTAACTAGGCCTGTGCCTAGTTGGGAAGCCCTTCAATCTGGGCAGCGTGTGTGGCAATAAGCTTAGCTGATTATTGAGATGCGGCTGTCAGTGAAAAGATAATGTCTTGATTTATTATTTGAAATGTTGAGACTAGAAGAAGGGGATGGGTTTGTGGTGAAGATCATGTCTCTCTCCAGAATGTGCTAAGCGGTGTCCCGCCAATTCTTGCGCATTCATTGTTTTGTGTTAATTGTTTGCCCTTTTTGCTTATTTTCATCAATTCCCCATTACCTACACTGAGTATTACCTACACTGAGTATTACCTACACTGAGTATTACCTACACTGAGTATTACCTACACGGAGTTTAACAAACCATTTAGGAACACAATATTGAGTGTCACCCCCCCCCCCCCCCCCCCCATCCACAGGGATGCTGGCCCATGTTGACTCCAATGCTTCCCCCGGTTGTTAAGTTGGCTGGATGTCTTTTGGGTGGTGGACCATTGTTGATACACACGGGAAACTGTTGAGCGTGAAACCCAGTAGCGTTGCAGTTCTTGACACAAACCGGTGCACCTACTAACATACCCATGCCTTGCCATACCATTCACACTCAGATTGTATATGTGTGCCATTCAATGTCACAATTGTCTCAAGTCTTAAAAATCATTCTTTGTCCTCTTAATGTTGACTGAGAGCACACGCATGTGCCTGGTTTCTCAGTCCTCTTAATGTTGACTGAGAGCACGCGCCTGGTTTCTCTGTCCTCTTAATGTTGACGGAGAGCACTCTCATGAACTGGCTTGCTGTGCCCAAATGTAGTAAAGTGCCAATTTGGGGGATGTCTGATTGTCTTGAACCGGTTCCAACCCCTGGTTAAGGAACCGAAAACCCGAAAATGTTTTTTCAAGGAACAGAACCGAAAAAGTATTTTAAAAGCATGGGAACTGGTTAGTAACGTGTTTACGCTCCAGGCAACGAAATCCCCCAATACACCCAACTAAGTGCCTATGCAAAGCCCTCACTGTCACTCAGAAACCGATTCCAGTGTCTGCCTGCCAACTGATAATCTTTACTTGTCTGTGTAGGCTACCTGCCCCTCCCTCTGAAGCAGGCATAGTCTACTGTAGCTGACGTTACAGGCTCATTCAGAAATTAGGGAAAGAGATTTTTAATTAGAGAACAATGATTTACTTTTTCAATGCTAGCTAAGGATACTATTGTCATATTTCACGTTGGATTTATTAACAACAAAACGCTAAAGTGTCTGTTTGCTAGTGTCTGTTTGCTAGTGTCTGTTTGCTAGTGTCTGTTTGCTAGTGTCTGTTTGCTAGTGTCTGTTTGCTAGTGTCTGTTTGCTAGTGTCTGTTTGCTAGTGTCTGTTTGCTAGTGTCTGTTTGCTAGTGTCTGTTTGCCGGCTCATAGCAAGCTGCTCTATCCATTGGTGAAGTCATTTCATGTCAAGCTAAATGTAAAACTGATTTCACATATTAAAGTAAACAAAGGAATGATTTAAAGTCACTTTTTGCTGGTCGGAACAGTTAAATAAAACAAATATAATTTTTCTGTTCAAAACAAAAGGATTGAACATTTTTTGGGGTTCCAGGGGAGCACTCAGCCCTCTGGCACCACGTGTCTCTTTTCTTAGTGTGTCTGCTTCTTTCCCTATTGGTTGATTAAATGCAAGTTGCCATGAGAGCTCCATGAGAGCCAAAATGGGCTCCTCCTTGCACAATAAACTCCACATAGGCCTACACTGAGCGGTGGGCAAAGACAAGCTTGGATTGTTTGCTATTCCTAAACAAGAAGGGCAGCTGCTGCCAAGTCATAAGATCATGCCCTAGAAGGCGTCGGTAGAGGCATGGGCCACCAAATGACTTCTGAATGCAGAATGTGGGTGAGGCTGTGTGGTGGCCATTGTTTGCTATTATACTTTATGGCATTTCAACAGCGCCAGGTCATTCCTGGAGCTTTACTGTTTATAGGGCTAATTACAACGGTGGTCTTCATAACAAAGACAAACCAGATTTGTAGATTGTGTTTTGATACCTTATTCTGGAATCAGAAATATACTATTTACTTTGACCCTGCTTGGCTGAGAATGACTGACTGTATTCCAGAGTTGCAGGCTTCTGTGTTTGACCCACCCTGCATAGTACACATTGTTTCCTCATAGAGATGAATTCCGTCTCGCTGACTGTAATGCGATTGGGGAGATGTGTTCTTCTCACTACTGTTCAAGGTTCAGTGAACTGAGAGGTTTCGTAATGGCAGAGGACACAAAGTTAAATGCTTTGTCATTCATCACAATTTAACAATTTAATCTGTTGCCAAAGCTTTTCTTTAAAGGAATTCCCCTAACGTCGAGCAGTGTTGTGACTATGCTTCCACTTGACACTAAAGTGAAAGCACTGACAAAGATCTGCATAGAAACAGAGATGGTATGTCTGTCAAGAAGTGAATTGACAGTGAACTCCAAGTGATCGAAGACACTCATTTACTTTTCTGCTCTTTTGCACACCAATATCTCTACATGTACATGACCATCTGATCATTTATCACTCCAGTGTTAATCTGCAAAATTGTAATTATTCGCCTACCTCCTCATGCCTTTTGCACACATTGTATATAGACTCCCCCTTTTTTTCCTACTGTGTTATTGACTTGTTAATTGTTTACTCCATGTGTAACTCTGTGTTGTCTGTTCACACTGCTATGCTTTATCTTGGCCAGGTCGCAGTTGCAAATGAGAACTTGTTCTCAACTAGCCTACCTGGTTAAATAAAGGTGAAATAAAAAATAAAAAAACTGCTTGGCTCCTTGCTTGCTGTGTCCAAGAAATGGAGCTTCTGAGAACCTGTCATAAGAACCTTCTCGTGAGACCAATGACTATCCTCGCCATCTTTCTTCTCCCCTGTCCACACCAGCTAGATCTATCCATCTTGTAATTTGTCACTCATCTCCATGCCTTCCTGGCATGCTGGTTAATTGAGAAATAGCCTTGAATAAGCTAATTATCTTGGTTCTTTAGCATGACAACCATGAAATGGCTTCCTCTTAATGCGCTGTGATTGCCAATTTGACAGTTAAGCCTACAACATCAGATAACGGCCATACAGGAGATCCAGGTGAGGTTGAAGTGAATAAACGCTGCCATAGTTATCTTTGGCTTTTATTCAGGCTTAAATAATCCTGCCTCTTGTTTAGCCGCATGTGTAGGATGTTAGCAGGTGGCTAGTTGTGGGGAAAGGCCTCATGTGTAGGATGTTAGCAGGTGGCTAGTTGTGGGGAAAGGCCTCGTGTATGATGTTAGCAGGTGGCTAGTTGTGGGGAAAGGCCTCGTGTAGGATGTTGGCTAGTTCTGGGGAAAGGCCTCATGCGTAGGATGTTAGCAAGTGGCTAGTTGTGGGGGAAAGGCCTCATGCGTAGGATGTTAGCAAGTAGCTAGTTGTGGGGAAAGGCCTCATGTGTCCCACCCCCACATAAGCTTATCTTTAAGTGCATCTTGACCTTATAGTGCATTTAATTTTCAGACACAGCTAAGCGTAACGTGCTCTTTGAAAACACAACTTCAATCGCTATTTGTCATAAGAAATTAAGTTAAGGGTGCTGAATCATCTATGGTTTGTCAAATTCATCTAGTCTATGTTTTGCAGAAGGTTGAAGCAGCCAGACATTTGTACTGTTACGTAGTAGTTACAGATGCCTTTTCAGGCAGAGTAACCAGGGCAAATCTAAATGTCTGCAGAAGGACAGACCGGTTCTATTTGCTTAGCAGACTGTCTGTTCCGTGTCCCAAAATAAACTTAATATTCAAAGAAGTCTGAAGCATTTCATAAGATTAGCTAAGCCTTTCTTCAAAGAGCTCTTCTCCATTCATGAGATGGAAATGATTCTCTCTGCATGAAATTTCAGATCAAATCACAGTATGGTGTTGTAATTATACCTGTTGATTACAGGGTAATTCTCAATCATGGCTGCCCAGAAAGTAAGAATGGCAAGTGATTTAATGAAATGTGACATATCTGAACACAAGTAATTGAGGCAGTCATCACCTGTTCCTGAGAACCAAAATAGCTGTGTAAAAGAAATACTCTCTCACACACACACACACACACGGCTTCTATAGGCATCTTTAACTACCTCTATCTGAACAAGGCTGGCAGTACAGCAGATTATTTATTTGGTGTAATTGGATTTATTACAGCCTGCATGCCATCAGAAGGCCACTGGAGAAGTTTGTGTTGACAGCAACACCCCCGTGCCCTCCCTCCCTAGCTCAGCAGTCACTCAGAGGTTGTTTGGTAATTGTTCCTCTACGTGGTTAGCATTGGGTACAATGACCAGCATCCGTATAGGAATACAGAGGGAATGTATCACCTTCGCTCTGATCATTAACTTAACAACCAGTGATGGAACACTCAATGCTATGTGTTTTTACTGAAATTTGACCTCAGATTTTTGTATAAACATACGCTACAACATTGGATGCCAGTATATTGTATTATAGATGAATCTGTTCTTACATTATCACCCAAGGGTATCATGCATTTGTTAAAATATATATCACTCTCTTTATACACATGTTTTACTGGAGTCCATCCATTGGTCCATTTGGGAGCCATACCAAAGACCACCGCCATCTTGTATAGACATTACAGAGCCAGGAAGTCCATGGGTGCATTTCTGTTGTCTAGAATGACTTTCTCTGCATCTCCTTTCTTCGATGGAATGACCTTTATGTGACGCAAATCCCCAATGTCCCATCTTGCTTTCACCTATCCCAGGTTTTCAGTGCAGAGGAGTGAAGGACCCTTTACAAACACACACAGGGGCATCTTAATAATTCAGTGTCTTGTCCTTTACTGTTGCCGTCTTTATAGATTCTATCCTCTGAATAATAGACTCTTTTTAGAATGTGTTTTTACATGGTCAGTTATGGTATTCCAGAGTGTGTATCTGTTGATGCTTGGCGCTGTCATCATTACATCACTAGTAGCCAATCATTGTCCTCTCTTTCTCACCGTTCTGATGTTTCTGCGCTATGATTGGTTCCCTGACAGAAGTGCAGCAGAAGGTCTCTTCAGCCACCACAGTTGCCCACATTTACTTAGTTTCAATTCCCTAAAAGAGAGGATGCAGGTTTGAAGAGAAACGATAATGTTAATAACAATGCTCCCTTTGCGCAGACACCCTCTCACCTACACAACGAGGATTTTCCTTTAATCTATGCTGACCAAAAATATAAACGCAACATGTGAAGTGAGCTTAAATAAATGATCCCAGAATTTTGTCATTTGCACAAAAGGCTTGGTCTCAATTTTTGGGGCGCAGAAATGTGTTTACATCCCTGTTAGTGAGCACTTCTCCTTTGCCAAGAAAATCCATCCACCTGACAGGTGTGGCATATCAATCCGCTTATTAAACAGCATGATCATTACACAGTTGCACTTTGTGCTGCGGACAACAAAAGGCCACTCTAAGATGTGCACACATTTGAAGGGAGTGTGCAATTGCCATGCTAACTACAGGAATGTCCACCAGAGCTGCTGTTATATATTTTTCAGTTTAGTTTCAATTGATTTCCTTTTTATATGAAGTAAGTCAGTAAAATGTTTTGAAATTGTTGTATTTGTAGAGTAGAATGTGTGTGGCTTTTTGTTTTCTCAGTCTAGTCTGAATGGGGAAAACTCCAGGCATATTTTTGGAGGACTATGCTCTGCATGTCAATGTTGGCACCCTCCATACCTGGAGGCATAATTAGGCTTACAATACATGACCAAAAGAATGTGGACACCTGCTCGTCAAACATCTCATTCCAAAATCATGGTCATTAATATGACGTTGGTCCCTCCCTTTGCTGCGTTTCTACTTTTCCAGAGTGTAATGGACTGTTCCAGAATCCACTCCAGCCGATATTTGGCATTTCTCATGGTGATCTTAAGCTTGTGTGCGGCTGCTAGGCCTTGACCACTACACGCTTCAGCATTCGTCAGTCCCGTTCTGTGAGCTTGTGTGGCGACCACCTTCGCGGCTGAGCCGTTGTTGCTCCTAGATGTTTCCACTTTACAATAACAGCACTTACAGTTGACCGGGGCAGGACAGAAATTTGACTAACTATCTTGGTGAAATTTGACGAACTAAGAAAGGTGGCATCCTATGGCGGTGCCACATTGAAAGTCACTGAGCTCTTCAGTAAGGCCATTCTACTACCAATGTTTGTTAATGGAAGTTGCATGGCTGTGTGCCTGTTTTTTATGTTTACTTTAATACACCTGTCAGCAACGGGTGTGGTTGAAATAGCCAAATCTACTCATTTGAAGGGGTGTCCACATATTTTTGTGTGTATATTGTGTATGTGTAGCCCATGTGTTTTTGTATAGACCTATAATTGTCAGTTTGTATGTGTGCTTGCAAGTCTTGGCATGCTAGCAAATGGTTGGGAGGCTGTGCATTTTTGCGTACATTCTAAAGGAGCTGACGCCATTCCTCACTCACTCACTCACGCCTGGGTTCAGTCTGATCCACCCACGCTGCGGATTGTCTCCGTTCACCCTCCTCTCACTTTAGGTGTCTGTTAGAAAAGGCTCCATCTGTGAGGAGCAGGGCCCTAGCTAACCCTTCTCAGTGGAAACTGATGGAGGCTACGGCATGCAGATGTTAGCCAACAGTAGGAAACGGTAGTTAGCACTGACTGGCGTTAAGCCGAGGAACTGCTGTGGCATTCTGTTTGTCCCCGAGTAGGGCAACGCTGTAAAACACCACCGGGGAGCTGAGTGAGGAGAGTGTCTGGATGGAGTGGAAGGCTCAGATAAGCAGCCTTCCTGCAACTCATTATGGAAACCACAGGAGTGGAGACAGTCAGTTCAGTCTCTCTATCAACCCCTTAGAGCTACATCATTTAAAAAATATAAAACATTATCGCTACCCAGCAAACTTGATTTCTGTCAAGTTTTGTTTCACTTCATGAGTCTGCATGCTCGGTGCTTCCATCAACACTTAGGCTTTTTTCCGACCTGCTTGTTTCTGCCTCCCTGTATTGTACTCACTAATCACTCATCTCAAACTTCCTCTATTTTCTTTCTTCGCTTCCCTCACAGAATTTCTCTATCAATTCCCTTTTTCTACTTTACCCCCTTTTCTCTTAAATTTAATTGAGCAGTTCAGCTGGAGTTGTCGTGTAGGAGAGAAGGGAGCCTGGTGGTGGGAGCCTGATTGCTTGGGAGAAGTGTGCCTGGTGGCTGTGGGGGGTGGGAGAAGGGAGCCTGGTGGCTGTGGGAGAAGGGAGCCTGGTGGCTGTGGGAGAAGGGAGCCTGGTGGCTGTGGGAGAAGGGAGCCTGGTGGCTGTGGGGGGTGGAGGGATGGGAGAAGGGAGCCTGGTGGCTGTGGGGGGTGGGAGAAGGGAGCCTGGTGGCTGTGGGAGAAGGGAGCCTGGTGGCTGTGGGGGGTGGAGGGATGGGAGAAGGGAGCCTGGTGGCTGTGGGGGGTGGAGGGATGGGAGAAGGGTGCCTGATGGTGTAGGGGTGGGAGAAGGGTGCCTGATGGTGGAGGGGTGGGAGAAGGGTGCCTGATGGTGGAGGGGTGGCAATGGGAGAAGGGTGCCTGGTGGCTGTGGGGGGTGGAGGGCTGGCAGTGGGAGAAGGGTGCCTGGTGGCTGTGAGGGGTGTCAGTGGGAGGAGAGCCTTTCTCTCGCTACTATCTCCCCATTAGCTCTGAACCAAGCATCATGTCAGAACACTATGTCTGGCAGCTAAGAGCCTGTCCTCATTTGTATGCAGTCATTGCTCTACAGCTTTGCAATAGTATGATTGTATTGGTTTTATTATGATTAGAGGGTAGTGTAATCTAATATAGGTCACTTAAGTCAACTACTGCCTTTGGGGAGCAGTCTGCACCTTTGACCCTTAGTGAGAGGAATCGATGCAGAGGAGTGGTCATGTGTTTATGCTAGCTTGCAATATGGTGGTGTGGTACACAGTGATGTAGTGATAAACTCTGATCACCGGTCCCTGTGAAAAAAGTCAAGCCTACCTTCATTGCAATTTTTTTTTCAGGAAAAGGTAGGTAAATTGTCACACCAAAAAATGAGGGAGGGGGCTAAACTGTTTACCCTCCAGTACACCACTGGTTGTGCAGCGCAATGTTTAGAAAATGTGTCTGTTTCTTGGCTTGATAGAGTGTTCGATCACTGTTCCTATGGCAACACACACGTGTCAGTAGTGAAGTGCAGTCTGTTCCATTCAGCAGGTACCACTTGTAAAAGGACGTCATTCAATCCACCGATCAATAACTACTTTCTGCTTATTAACGATAAAACAGCGCTCCATAGCAACAAGCTGCTCAATGGAGGAAGACATGGATTGTAGAAGATCAGGGGAACACAGGCCAACAGTCTCCTCAACACTATAGCCACAACTCAGATCACCTTTTGAGACAAAAATGTGATGTTTTCTGACAACACCCGTGTGTGCTGTTAAACAAGCAATGAATGTCACCAAAATGTGAAGTGTTGGCTAATATCAGGGATTCTTTGGAATTAGTGTGTTTCATTTAGGCTATCCCATGTAAGTCTAGTTAGGATGAGATTTGTAGTGCTTTTTCTGTTGTTTGGTCTCCATCTCTGCAATTTTCTGGACCGTGCTGATTGCTGGGTTGCTATTTTTGCCACTGCGGGGCACAGATTAGTCAATGATAAATGTAAGCATGTTGTGTCGCCAGCCACCATTACCCATGAAGAGAACAGCTTATAGTCATCAAAGTGTGGAATTACATCCAAAACCATCAGGCAGGTATAGACTTTTTGAAGTTGGCTGGCATGGGAAGCCATTGCTTCTCTATTTACTTTTGATTTGTTGTTACTTATGAGTAGGCATTGAGTGGGGATTGAGGATAGCCTTGCATGGAGTATTGGTTTCAATTTGTGAAATCGTTAATGAGCTGACACTCGTCTTCTATGTAGGTCATGTGCATAACGCTTGTTTTCACATACAGTGCCGTTAAAGTAATTGCCCCCTTTCAAATGTTTATATAAGTTATGCAACACCCAATGCCCCCGTGTGGGAAAAGTAATTGCCCCCTTACATTCTAACTGGTCGTGCCACTTTTTGCTGCAAATACTCCAACCAAAAGCTTCCTGTAGTTGTTGATCAGTCTCTCACGTCGCTGTGTCCCACTCTTCCATGCAGAACTACTATAACTCAGCAACATTTGTGGGTTTTCAAGCATGAACTGCTAATTTCAAGTCCTGCCACATCTCCATTAGGATTAGGTCTGGACTTTGAGTAGGCCATTCTAAAACTAATATCTTGTTTCATTTTAGCCATTTTTATGTAGACTTGATCACACTACCACCACCATGTTTGACTGTTGGTATGAGGTTCGTACTGTGGAATGCAGTGTTTTTAGCCAGGTATAATGGGACACGTTATACTTCTGACTCATCTGTCCATAGAACATTCTTCCAAGAGTCTTGATGATCATCATGTGCTTTTTGGAAAACGAGTCAACTTTTTATTATTATAGCAACAGTCAGCACACATGCAACTTCTCTTTTTTTGTTGTTTTTTTGGAACTGTTATGAGCTGTAACTGTCAAATAAATGGCAGCAATAAAACCATAGGCAGGGCAACATTATCTACATGATAAAAGCTTTTGCCTATCTTGTGGAAAATACCTGACAAAATGTAAGCCAGTTTGACACATTATGACAAGTTATCATACACTACATCGTGTATATACAAAAGTATGTGGACACCACTTCAAATTAGTGGATTTTGCTATTTTAGCCACCCGTTGCTGACGGGTGTATAAAATCAAGCACACAGCCATGCAAACTCCATATACAACGTGGCACCGTCATAGGATGCCACCTTTCCAACAGTTCACCAAAGTTTGCTAAACAATCACAAGTCAAATCGCAATTGAAATATTTGTTTAAAAATAAAGCCTACATATTTTTGGGCCATATTGCCCAGCCCTACCTCCACCCTATCCTTACATCCCTCCCCTCCACCCTATCCATGCGTCCCTTATTTTGCCTTATAAGCTTACATTCACTATCTCAAATTAATTAATTATTGTCTCGTTAGCCCCTGGGAGCATTCATTCCCTAAACAATGATACTTATGACAATAGAAGTGGGAAGAACACGAGGCCAGAGCCACCATTTTTTTCCCTCTTCCTCCTGTTTGGGCGTGAAGAAAAACAAAAGGACCTCTGTGTTCTGTAAATACCTCCTGATATGATACACAGGCTTTCTGCTAAGAGTGATTAGCGCCAATAGCCGCCATCTGTCGCTACATCTGCAAGCCAGACAGAAGCTGACTCTAGGTTTTGGCCGGTATCCACATTTTCATACCGTTTCTGTACCATACCGGGGTATACGGTATTATCGGAAGTGCACACAAGGGGTACTATTTAAAAAATATATATCTATGTATGTATACATACATTGAGATATATATATATATATATATATATATATATATATATATATATATATATATATATATATATATATATATATATATATATATATATATATATATATATATATATATATGAGTGTACAAAACATTAGGAACACCTTCCCTTCCAGGATGCTGGCCCATGTTGACTCCAATGCTTCCCACAATTGTGTCAAGTTGGCTGGATATCCTTGGGGTGGTGGTCCATTCTTGAAATACACGGGAAACTTGTGAAACCCAGCAGTGTTGCTGTTCTACCATACCCCGTTCAAAGGCACTTACATCTTTTGTCTTGCCCGTTCACCCTCTGAATGGCACATATACACAATCCATGTCTCATGGCTTAAAAACGTTCTTTAACCGGTCTCCACCCCTTCATCTGCCAGATGGGTCCCCAATGAGGGCCCTGATTTAAGGAACAAACTCTGTCTGTGATGTTTGAGAGGGCGTGTATTAACGGCCTGAGAGACTAAAGTGGTTGTGAGCGACTTGTTTTAGTGAATTGCGTTGTGTTCTCTCAGATCAGGGACCTCACTTTCTTTGCCGAGAGGTCAGCTGTTGTCATCACTGCCTGAGCATGCATAGAAGTACCTGGCCTGCTGCGGAAGAAATCCCGCTCTAAATAGGTTCTGTGTGCGTGGAATAGTTGTTGGATAAATAAGATATGCATGACGACTAACACAAATGCACACTCCAATTTAATGCCACTAAATTATGTAAATTACCCTATAGACCGGTTCTGTTGTATTTATAGTCTTTTTATTTTTGGGGGGCTGATGGAAACCCTGAGAGAGACACACACACACACACACACACACACACCTTGTCTTCACAGCTTCAGACAGATTTTACCGTACTCATCAATCCTAAAGGAATGAGGACTTATCTATGCAGAGTTACTTTAATAACTCTACCTACATGTACATATTACCTCGACACTGGTGCTATTACCTCGACACTGGTGCCCCCGCACATTGACCTGGTACCCCCTGTATATAGCCCCACTATTGTTATTTACTGCTGTCTTTAATTATTTGTTATGCTTAACTCTTGTATTTTTTTCCACAATTTTGTTAGATTTATTTTATTTTTTAACCTATTATCTTAACCAACAATGCAGTTAGACTTGTAAGTAAGCATTTCACTGTAAGGTCTACACCTGTTGTATTCTGTGCATGTGACAAATAACATTTGATTTGACTTTCAATGTTATTCTTACCCAACTCCTCCAGCCACAGTCAATCTGGGTAGTGCCGAGGAAAAAGTTTCTTTGCCCTAGCGCTCAGACACACTGGCCCGGCCACGGAGTCTAGGGGGGGACTGGCTGGCCCGGCCGGCCACGGAGTCTAGGGGGGACTGGTTGGCCCGGCCGGCCACGGAGTCTAGGGGGGACTGGTTGGCCCGGCCGGCCACGGAGTCTAGGGGGGACTGGTTGGCCCGGCCGGCCACGGAGTCTAGGGGGGACTGGTTGGCCCGGCCGGCCACGGAGTCTAGGGGGGACTGGTTGGCCCGGCCGGCCACGGAGTCTAGGGGGGACTGGTTGGCCCGGCCGGCCACGGAGTCTAGGGGGGACTGGTTGGCCCGGCCGGCCACGGAGTCTAGGGGGGACTGGCTGGCCCGGCCGGCCACGGAGTCTAGGGGGGACTGGCTGGCCCGGCCGGCCACGGAGTCTAGGGACTGGGCTACAGTAGTACTAGTAAAAGAGAACTAGGAGATGCTCTATCACTTCCAGTCGATTTTTCTCTCCATCTTGCTTCAGAATCCTCCCTGAGCTCTGTGCACACTGAAGCACAGTACTTAGAGGGGGGAACAAACAATCAAATGTAGTGGCTCAGGCTCCTGGGAGCAGGTGGTGATGGGGAAAGTGCGGATCTGAACTGAAAAGCGTTCCAAATGTAATTTGGGCCTTGCCTTCCAAATGGATGCGAGTGTTAATCTGCTCCAGTAATGAATGAGATTCACTATGGGACCACTGTGGAGGATGAGAGGAACCAATGGATGAGGCAAAGATAAATGCATGCATTCACAAACACGCGCACATACAGTCCCCACCCACCACATTAGCTTAAATAGCTTAGTCAGAGTCCTAGTGGATTTGTCTCTGAGTGATTGTACTCCACTATAGCAGACCTTTGGTATACTCTACTGTATGTGGGAGGGAGGAAGAATGGTACAGTGAAATACCATTAGGAATAGAAAGGGTGTGGTAGTCGCAATACAACTAGTATTTGTCATTGTAGATTGGATGTGTGACTAGGGCTGTTATGGTTACCATATTACCGCCACACCGGCAGTCAAATTCCACATGCACATTTAGTCACGGTTATTAGGCTTCTCCAAGTTTTGATGGTGCTGCTGGTCATAAGTAGCCTACCGTACATGCTAACTGCCTGGTGCTCAGCCCTCTGTCACTCTAATCACTCTGACATCAATGCAAATGTATTCACAAATCTAATCAAACAACATTTCTATAGGGTATGCAATTGTGTGAGAAAACAGTGATGGCCTCTATTAAAAAGAGGATCCCATCGGTTTTCTATAGGCTAGGCCTACTATATTTATTTATCAACTTTGCTAATATTAACCATATTGCTTATCCGTTTACAACAGGAGTATAGCCTACCTGGCTGGCATGAAAAATCCTCCTATTTAAGTGCGTTGATGACATGTGTTTTTCCTGCTGCCCCTGTATCGAGACAGGTGTATGATAATTGTAAATAAATTACAATTCACAGGATTAAATCAAGAATAGTCCGATGGGTGACACGATTAGCATATCACTTGAGTGATGCCCAGCTAAGGCGAGAAATGCGTGATTTTTTTTCAAATCATAGTCGACACCTCACGTAGCCTAGCCCATAGGCCTATATGTTTTGATAAGGTTAGTATCACACCTCACGTAGCCTAGCCCATAGGCCTATATGTTTTGATAAGGTTAGTATCACACCTCATGTAGCCTAGCCCATAGGCCTATATGTTTTGATAAGGTTAGTATCACACCTCACGTAGCCTAGCCCATAGGCCTATATGTTTTGATAAGGTATGTATCACAACTAAAGTGGCCAAATAACGTCTTAAAATTAAGCACATTAATCTGCTTTACAACGGGTGTAGAGCCTAACTGGCATACATAAAAAGCACGTGAGTTTAAAGTTTGGGAAATAATTTTTACATGAAAAATGCACCTATTTATAATAAAAGCATTACATGTATGATGTCATTTGCGGCCACTTGAATGGTATTTTCCCACTAATGTGCTTATAATGTGAAGAAATAGCCTAATAGTTTAGCAACATATTAAGCTAAACGTTCTGATCTGTTGCGTCAGCAGCATTGAGTAAAAAAGGTTGTTATTTGATGCTAGTGGTGTTATTAATTTGGGATCTATCTCATCCCACAACTGTCCCAGACTGTGGTATATTTATTTCTCACACACAATAGAATAGGTAAACTTTTGTATTATGGTGGATAGTAGATTGACATATACTAGTGCTTTTGCTGTTTGTTAGGCCTACTCTTCCAATATCTACAATATGCGCCTCGGAATTGGATAAGGATGCACACAGTTGTGTCCCAGATGTCTGTCTTCACTTGTAGCCTGTGTGAGAGACCCGGTCACGTGATGGAGAGACATTTTGAGTGAAGTGCTTCGGATCAAGCAGCCGGGAGAAGGGATGAATATACAGTGCCTTGCGAAAGTATTCGGCCCCCTTGAACTTTGCGTCCTTTTGCCACATTTCAGGCTTCAAACATAAAGATATAAAACTGTATTGTTTTGTGAAGAATCAATAACAAGTGGGACACAATCATGAAGTGGAATGACATTTATTGGATATTTCAGACTTTTTTAACAAATCAAAAACTGAAAAATACAGTTTTATATCTTTGTTTGAAGCCTGAAATGTGGCAAAAGGTCGCAAAGTTCAAGGGGGCCGAATACTTTCGCAAGGCACTGTAATTATTATAATTCCCAAGGTCACAACGGCCACTGGCTGCAATAGACATGTTTTTTTTTTTAGGGTGTATTTCGGCCACACAAAAGGGATGCCGCCTGGAAATTCGAGGCATTATCAAGTGCTTTTAAAAATTGTTAATGAGAGACTGATTAACTGTGTACAGCCTGTACAAAAAAACTAACTCATGCCTTTCATGCGATTCTTTTTCAAGTCCTCATTAGAGTTGCAAGATGCAGCCTTAGAATGTATTAAACATATAGCCCAACATTTGTATCACAACTAAAGTTACATGAATGACTCTAAATTAAGCCTATAGGAGTACCTGTTTCTTAACTGCTCAACACAGAATATCTGCATGTGTGCACTCAAATGTTTCGAGATTTTATTCCGCTATGTTCAATTGTATACTTCATACTATAAAATAATCCCATGGAATTCTAAGCACATCTTGTCTGCTAAATGAGCTAGTGTAGCCCACAGCAATATGGCATAGCCAGATCACGGCCTAACATAAGGACAACTCGGAGTATGCTATTCTGGTCTTCTGAAATGGACTACATTTTCTTCAAATCATGTTTCTTTAGACCTGTCTACAAATGTATTTATTGTGAAGGTGTAGGCTATATTTCATGGATTTATTAGACTTTTTAAAACGTAGATGTTCTAAACGTCTGCATCAGTGGCTTGTAGGCTTTGCGTGGAAGCCAGGAGATGCTTAATGTGTTTTACCGTAACTAAGGTCAATTACCTTGAGACCGGCAGTTATTTGCTTGACAATCACCGGCTGCCAAAATGTCATGACCGCCACAGCCCTGGGTGTGACCACAGTTACTGTGCACACTGTCTCCAGGGTGCCATGATGCACGGAAAGGCAAAGGCGATAGCCTGGGTGGTACCGATAGTTGAGGTCCTACTGTTGACTTTAGCAACATGCCGGCTTCTGAAATAATTGTGCCTACTACAATTGATAAGATGGGCTATACTCTCTGTGTGTGTGTGTGTGTGTGTGTGTGTGTGTGTGTGTGTGACAAAGCGTCACCAGTCGTAAGTTGAGTTGATCATTGATGTTGGTAGCTTTTATGTAAGGCTTTGTTAACATAGAATAAACAGGAGGAAACCAAACTGTTTCCACAAAGAACAAAAAAGGTGTCCTCTGCCTGCTTTATCCAGTTATCATCTTGATGCACCCATCCCGTTAAGAGGGATCATTTTCGTCAACCACTGCTGAATTGCAGAGCACCAAATTAAAATTAAATTACTGAAAATATTTAATTTTCATGAAATCACAAGTGCAATATAGCAAAACACAGCGTAGCTTGTTGTTAATCCACCTGGCGTGTCAGATTTCAATAAAGCTTTTCGGCGAAAGCATACCAAGCGTTTATGTAAGAACATCTCCTCAGTAGACAAAATATTACAAACAGCTAGCAGTCAAGTAGATTTGTCACGAGAGTCAGAAAAGCAATAAATTAAATCGCTTACCTTTGCTCTTCTGATTTTTTTTGCACTCACGAGACTCCCAGATACACCAATGTTCCATAAATATTATTTTTATATAAAAAAATACCTCCATTTGGTTGGCGCGTTTTGTTCAGAAATCCACAGGCTCGAGCGGTCACGACATCGCAGACACAAATTCCAAATAGTATCCGCAATGTTAGTAGAAATATTTAAAATGTTTTTTTATAATCAATCCTCGGGTTGTTTTTACAATATATATATAATCGATAATATATCAACCGGGAATGTAGCTTCTTCTTCTTCTTCTTCTTCGAGAGAGAAAATGGCTGCTCCAAGCTGTTGCGCATACAAAACGCTGCTGGCACCCAGCCATACAATGACGCGATGTGATCTTTCTCGCTCATTTTTCTAAATAAAAGCCTGAAACTGTCTAAAGACTGTTCACACCATGGGGAAGCCATAGAAAAAGGAATCTGGTTGATATCCCTTTTAAATGGAGCAAAGGCAGGCTATGGAACATGGCGCTTTCAAAATAGAGGCCACTTACTGGTTTGATTTTCCTTAGGTTTTCGCCTGCAATATCAGTTCTGTTATACTCACAGACAATATTTTGACAGTTTTGGAAACCTTTAGAGTGTTTTCTATCCTAATCTGACAATTATATGCATATTCTAGACTCTGGGCCCGAGAAATAGGCAGTTTAATTTGGGCGCGTTTTCATCCAAACATCAAAATACTGCCCCCTACACTCGAGGTTATCATGAAAACAGCCTTATCAAAGAGCTTGGGTTCTATCAACAGTGTATTCTCCTGTGTAGTAGTGCCAGCTGCCACGGTGCTGTAAATAGTGTCTCTTTCCAGAAGCGACAAAGGCACTGCTCTCTTCCAGTTACAAAATATGATTTTATTTTGGATGGTAAATCAAATAAAAGTTCATTGGTCGCATACACAGTTTAGCAGATGTTATAGCGGGCACAGCGAAATGCTTATGTTACTAGCTCCTAACAATGCATTAAAATGTCAAACAAATGATTAGTCAAAATAAAAACAAGGAATCAAGGATGAATCCGATTAACAGTTATTAAAATGGAATCTATACATATATACACTGGAAGAATTTACAAATCTACTCTGTGCAGCGGCCTCCACTACTTTCATTTTGGGAGCACCGTGCAACAAAACAATTATCCAATAAACTCAATGGGTAATGATATTTTGCCACAACACACTTCTTTTCACTGCTCAAACACAGGCTGATAATGGTTAACAAACCAAACATAATGCTAGAAATGTTTAAATGTAGCTAATTAAATGAATCATGTGTGGGGAACACAACGGCACAATCCCTTTTCACAAAAACTTTCCCTCAGAACTGTGCCGCCTGTTTGTTTTTTTTTTGTTTTTTCCCTGAGCTAAGTAATGGCATTCTATAGCAAGCTAGCTAGCAAGAACAACTATGAAATGCACTGGAATACAAGCTTTAACAAAAAATTATCAACCAGAAGATGATGATGACAATGTCGGAGAGGCTGCTACCGATCCACCACCTCAAAGAAGAAAAAAAACATCTACGTGTTTCAAGAGGGGTTGCTTTTGCCAATTCTAGTGCCTAAGGAGGAGCACATCCAGCATCCCAATGTCCAAACTGTGGAGTAAAAGCAGCAGGGGGACTCATTTGGGTCTTGCAACCTAAAACGAGTCGTTGCTAAAACATAACTTAAGCCAGAAGCACATCAAATGATTCGGAGTTGGAGCAACATCAATATTTATACCACCAGGCAGCCCAAGCCGGTCAACAGGTGGCAGGCAGCCCAAGCCGGTCAACAGGCAGAGCTAACGGAGCCATAGATGAAACGTAACACCGCTTACTGCATTGTCAAAGAAAAGATGGCTTTTACCAAATTTGGAACCATGTTACTCACTCAGAAAAATAATGGATTACAAATCAACCCTACATATTATTGACACCATCCCGGACACTATCCGGGAAGAGGGTTAGTGGTATCTGGGCTTTTTGGGATGTTCCTACCCCTAAACCCTTGCCCTAAAAGCAAGTTGATTTGTTAGAGAGATAAAATAAATGGATTAGTTGTGAGAGGAGACTAAACATTTATTTCATTATCCAAGTATCAATTCATAATCGACGTTGCCTTTCATAGTTAATAATAATAATAATAATCTCTTACATGACAGCAGTAATGCATAACTGTTTGCAGTTTTAATCACCTACCGTATATACATGTTTGCAGTTCCACTTTTAAATACAATCAGTGTTCTGTTTTGTATGTTACATTTCTTTGTACAAAACTAGTTACCTAATGTAAACGTGGCAAGTGTCTTCACTGACATCTACAACCTCTCCCTGACCCAGTCTGTAATACCTACATGTTTCAAGCAGACCACCATAGTCCCTGTGCCCAAGAACGCCAATGTAACCTGTCTGTAGCCATGAAAGGCTGGTGATGGCTCACATGAACACCATCAACCCAGACACCCTGGACCTGCTCCAACAGATCCACAGGTGACGCAATCTCTGTTGCACTCCACACTGCCCTTTCCCACCTGGACAAAAGGAATCCTTACTTGAGAATGCTGTTCATTGACTACAGCTCATAGTGCCATGCAAGCTCATCACTAAGCTAAGGAGACGGAGAATGAACACCTGCAACTGGATCCTGTACTTCCTGACGGGCTGCCCCAAGGTGATGAGGGTAGGTAACACATCCGCCATGCTGACCTTTGAACACGGGACCCCCTCAGTGATGCGTGCTTAGTCCCCTCCTGTACTCCCTGTTCACCCACAACTGCATGGCCTCTTCCAAATGTATTCAGCTGCTCCATTGAGAGCATCTTGACTGGCTGCGTCACCGCGCTTGGTATGGCAACTGCTTGGAATGCGACTGCAAGGCACTACAGAAGGTAGTGCGTATGGCCCAGTACATTACTAGGGCCGAGCGCCCTGCCATCCAGGACCTCTATACCAGGCGGTGTCAGAGGAAGGCTTGTTGTCAGACTCCAGCCACCCAAGTCATAGACTGTGATCTCTGCTACTTCATGACAAGCAGTACCGGAGCGCCAAGTCTGGGCCTAAAAGGCTTCTTAACAGCTTCCACACCAAAACTACAAGACTGCTGAACAGTTGATCAAATGGCCCCCAGACATTTCATTGCCCCCCCCCCCCCCCCCCCCCTTGTTCTGACTCGCTCTTGCACTGGCTCACTCACTTGACTCTACTCACACATACTACACTGACATTCCTACATATGCTCACACACCCTTCACATACGCTGCTGCTGCCCTGTATCTATGCTGATTGCCTAGTCATTTTTACCCCCACCTACATGTACATATTACCTCAACTACCTTGTACCTCTGCACATTGACTCGGTACTGGTACTCCTTGTACTGGGGCGGCAGGTAGCCTAGTGGTTAGAGCGTTAGGCCAGGAACGAAAGGTTGCTGGATCGATTCCCGAGCTGACAAGGTAAAAATCTGTCGTTCTGCCCCTGAACAAGGCAGTTAAACCCACTGTTCTCCAGTAGACCGTCATTGTAAATATGAATTTGTTCTTAACGGACTTGCCTAGTTTAAAATAAATATATCCTCGTTATAGTTATTTAAAGGTAACACCTGATGACAATTAAGAATTCTAGGACAGTCATTTGCAGTAATAAATAAATAAACATACTTTTTGAGCACCAGAATGAACTATGTCAGGAATAAAGTACTTAAATATTCTGTGTGAAACGAAGTGTCTAGTGGTTGTACAAAACTAGTCTGTATGACATGGGACAGCAGCTGTGTGTGTGTGTGTGTGTGTGTGTGTGTGTGTGTGTGTGTGTGTGTGTGTGCATCACCTGGTACACGGCTAGTGATGGTTCTTAGTCTGACCTGGTAATAGAAGCTGTTTTGTTTGTTTGTTGTACAAAACTCACAAGTTTTGATTATTTCCTTGTGTGTCTCCTCTCCCAGGTGAACTTTGTGGTGTGTCAGCTGTTTGCCCTGTTGACAGCCTTCTGGTTTCGTCTGTATCTCCACCCCAGTAAGACCAGTCCCTTCATCAGACATGTGGTGGCCACGCTACTGGGCTTCTACCTGGCTCTCTTCTGCTTCGGCTGGTGAGTGCTGTTACTGTCACATCTTTTCACCTCTCTTCCTGAAATTCTTTCTCTTGTCCCTGGTTCCCTCCATCTCTCCCTTCCTCAGCCCTTCCTGCTTCTCACACTCTTCCCTCTCTCTCCGTCACGTCTTTCTTCCCCTGTGTCTCTGAGCCTCCCCCTCACCCCTGTCGTCCGTCTCTCTCCCTCCCTCCACCCACCTCTCCTGCCTCTGTCGCCCTCCCTCCATCCTTTACGGGCCAAGGCAAACTGGTCGATGCAGAGGCAATTGATATCCAATTAGGAAGCCGTTGGGCCTGTTGTAAACAACCTGCTGTCCCTTGGCAGTGTGCCCCTTAGCATTTTCCTGTACACACCGAGAGAGAACCCAAAGTGTGTGTGAAACGTTAACTGCGTCATTCCACCATGGCAGCGGCTCTGCATGTTGGATCATGTGCTGCCACCATCGGTACATCATATTGATGGTAAGGTGATACTGTTGTGGTCAGATCAAATTTTGTGTTGTTGCTTTTAGTGTAATTAATGTCTTGTTAGTCATCTGTGAAACGCACCTTCACAGCTTTAGAATGTAGAGGACAGTAGTACCATAAACTGCATTCATTCGTATCACTTTAGTTTGACAATCACTGACAAGCCATTCCTTTTTTGGTTTTATATATATTTTTTCAATAAACAAAAACAACTTTAACATTTACATTTCAACAAACATGAATGACATCCCACCTGCTCAGACCCACATGTTCCCACAGTATCCACACTCAATGTTGTTTCCAATGCTTGTTAAACTCTTCCCCCATATGACTTCACATTGTGTTGTTTCTGTCTGTAGCCAGATTTATTCCAATATTTAATACTTTATTATTTAGAGTTTTCCATTCTCTTAACTTTGGAGTGTCATTTGACCTCTAGTATTTAAGTAATAGCTTCTTCAATATAAGTGACGAAAATAAATAATATTGTTCAACCCCATTGGGTATCTCACTGCACCCTCGTATGCCATGTCTTGAGATATGCAGATACACGGATTAGAAGTAAACATACATTGTAAAACAGACAGCATTCTAACTCTGCCCATAGCCTCCGGACTTTCTAGCACTCCCAGAAGGCATGAACTGACTTACTTTTACTCCTTCTCTTCCCACAGTCCTGCTACCACTCAATTCTGTCTGACATATTGACTCTGAATGACGCACGCACTAACTCCATTCCTCTACTGTACTTCAGACTGTGAGGACACACAACGCCCTAGGGGACTTACCAAGTCCATCATACTGCTGTGTACTGTAGATATACAGTCCCAGTCAAACGTTTGGACACACCTAGTCAGTCTAGGGTTTTTCTATATTTGTACTATTTTCTACATTTTAGAATAATAGTGAAGACTCAACTATGAAATAACACATTTGGAATCATGAAGGGTTAAACAAAATATATTTGAGATTCTTCAAATAGCCACCATTTGCCTTGATGACAGCTTTGCACACTATTGGCATTCTCTCAACAGGCTTCCTGGAATGCATTTCAATTAACAGGTGTGCCTTAAGTTAATTTATGGAATTTATTTCCTTAATAGTAGGGGGGTATACAGAAGATAGCCCTATTTGGTAAAACACCAAGTCCATATTATGGCAAGAACAGCTCAAATAAGCAACGAGAAACGACACTCCATCATTCCTTTTTAATACATGGTCAGTCAATGTGGAAAATGTCAAGGACTTTGAAAGTTTCTTCAAGTGCAGTCGCAAAAACCTTAAAGAGCTATGATGAAACTGGCTCTCATGAGGACCACCACAGGAAAGGAAGACCCAGAGTTACCTCTGCTGCAGAGGATAAGTTCAGAGTTAGCAGCCTCAGATTACAGCCCAAATAAATGCTTCAGAGTTCAAGTAACAGACACATCTCAACATCAACTGTTCAGAGGAGACTGCGTGAATCAGGCCTTCATGGTAGAATTGCTGCAAAGCAACCACTACAAAAGGACACCAATAATAAGAAGAAACTTGCTTGGGCCAAGAAACATGAGCGATGGACATTAGACCGGTGGAAATCTGTCTTTTGGTCTGATGAGTCCAAAATGTCGATGTTTGGGTCCAACTGCATTTCTTTGAGATGCAGACTACTGTACGTGAACGGATGATCTCCCCATGTGTGGTTCCCACCGTGAAGCAGGGAGGTGTGATGGTGAGAGGAATACTTTGTGGGTGACACTGATTTATTTAGAATTCAAGGCACACTTAACCAGCATGGCTACCACAGCATACTGTTGGAGAAGCATTCCAGGTGAAGCTAGTTGAGAGAATGTCAAGAGTGGTGGCTACTTTGAAGAATCTGAACTGTAAAATATATTTTGATTTAACACTTTCTTTTGGTCACTACATGATAGTTTTGATGTCTTCACTATTAGCATATAATGTACTTGAATGAGTAGGTGTCAACTTTTGACTGGCACTGTATTTGGATCGTTGTCACCGTCATACTACTGTGTACTATAGAGAAACTCAGCAAAAAAAAAAATATACTGCGTTTATTTTCAGCAAACTTAAGGTGTAAATATTTGTATGAACATAATAGTCAACATCTGAGACATAAACTGAACAAGTTCCACAGACATGTGACTTACAGAAATGGCATAATGTGTCCCTGAACCAAGGGGGGGTGGGGGAGGGGTCAAAAGTAACAGTCCGTGTCTGGTATGGCCACCAGCTGCATTAAGTACTGCAGTGCATCTCCTCCTCATGGACTGCACCAGATTTGCCAGTTCTTGCTGTAGCATGTCACTCCACTCTTCCACCAAGGCACCTGCACGTTCCCAAACATTTCTGGGGTGCATGGCCCTAGCCCTCACCCTCTGATCCAACAGGTCCCAGATATGCTCAACAGGATTGAGATCCAGGCTCTTTGCCAGGCATGACAGAACACTGACATTCCGGTCTTGCAGGAAATCACGCACAGAACGAGCAGTATGGCTGGTGGCATTGTCATGTCAGTATGAACCTGCAGGAAGGGTACCACATGAGATAGGAGGAGGATGTCTTCTATGTAACGCACAGCGTTGAGATTGCCTGCAATGACAACAAGCTCTGTCCGATGATGCTGTGACACACTGCCCCAGACCTTGACGGACCCTCCACCTTCAAATCGATCCCACTCCAGAGTACAGGCCTTGGTGTTACGCCCATTCCTTCGACGATAAACGCGAATCCGACCTCTCCCCTGGTGAGACAAAACCGTGACTCGTCAGTGAAGAGCACTTTTTGCCAGTCCTGTCTGGTCCTGTGACGGTGGGTTTGTGCCCATAGGCGATGTTGTTGCTGGTGAGAACCTGCCTTACAACAGGCCTACAATACAGTGGGCATCTTTCTTTTGGTGTTTTTCAGAGTCGGTAGAAAGGCCTCTTTAGTGTCCTAACTTTTCATAACTGTGACCTTAATTGCCTAGTGTCTTAACGACCGTTCCACAGGTGCATGTTCATTAATTGTTTATGGGTCATTGAACCAGCATGGGATACAGTGTTTCTTTGAAAGACAGGGTCTTTTGCTGAGTGTATTTGGATATTTGTCCACCGTCATGCTGCTGTGTACTGTGGATTAGTGATGCACCGATATGCCATTTTTGTCCGATACCGATTATTTTCCTTGCCAAAATAAACGATACCGATAACTGTTAACTGTACTAGAATGCTTAAAAGTTAAGTAGTTAACACACACATGGACGCAGTTGTTTAAGGCACTGTATCTCAGTTCAAGAGGCGACATTACAGTCCCTGGTTCGAATCCAGGCTGCATCACATCTGGCCGTGATTGGGAGTCCCATAGGGCGGCGCACAATTGGCTCAGCGTTGTCCGAGTTTGGCCAGGGGTAGGCCGTCATTGTAAATAAGATTTTGATCTTAACGGACTTGCCTAGTTGAATAAAAGTTACACACAGACTAAAAATATTTGTTTGGGGCATTCACATATGTCCCCATTACCAGAAACTTCATCAACCTATTTCTTTCACTTACTTGCTGTGCTGTTTCGTTGTTCAGTTTCATTCTCAACCATTATTTCTTCACACATGTCAAGCAGTGAAGTTTCAGCTCCGTCTTTCCGTAGCCTCTCTTCGTCGGTGCGAACTGTCACTGTGTCCGTTTCCATCTTGTCCAGCTGTGAATGTAACATTTCACGTAAACCCTGTCTCTTGTCTGCATGGAAGTAGCGGTCCTTGTACATAGCATGGAAGTAGCGGTCTTTGTACATAGCATGGAAGTAGCGGTCCTTGTACATAGCATGGAAGTAGCGGTCCTTGTACATAGCATGGAAGTAGCGGTCTTTGTACATAGCATGGAAGTAGCGGTCCTTGTACATAGCATGGAAGTAGCGGTCCTTGTACATAGCATGGAAGTAGCGGTCCTTGTACATAGCATGGAAGTAGCGGTCCTTGTACATAGCATGGAAGTAGCGGTCCTTGTACATAGCATGGAAGTAGCGGTCCTTGTACATAGCATGGAAGTAGCGGTCTTTGTACATAGCATGGAAGTAGCGGTCCTTGTACATAGCATGGAAGTAGCGGTCTTTGTACATAGCATGGAAGTAGCGGTCTTTGTACATAGCATGGAAGTAGCGGTCTTTGTACATAGCATGGAAGTAGCGGTCTTTGTACCTAGCATGGAAGTAGCGGTCCTTGTACATAGCATCGAGCATGGAAGTAGCGGTCTTTGTACCTGGCATCGAGCATGGAAGTAGCGGTCTTTGTACCTGGCATCGAGCATGGAAGTAGCGGTCTTTGTACCTAGCATCGAGCATGGTGGCGACACCGTAAAGAGAATGCAACCTACTCGCTTTGTTGAGCAGGTGTTTTAATGCCATGACAGGGTATCACGTCTGCTGCAGGCGCAGTTGATCAGTTGAGCTTATTTCTCCAGTCAGTTGTTTGAATGGAGCTAGCTAGTGTGTTCATGTTCTCAAATGCCATTGAAATGGCAACAGCGGTATGCCAACCAGCACATTCATGAACATGCTATACGACTTCAGTATGAAATCCTCGTTGACCCACTGTGCTGTCTGACTCAGCATGCTCGTGGGGCTGGTATCGATGGTCCAAATATCAGCCGTGAAGCTAATAGCAGTAACAGTGTTTTTACATTTTTTTTAAATCTTTTTTTAGCAGTGATACTATTACTGTGTAACTCCAGTAGGGCAACATCTGAAAAATAGCACACTTTATAGTGTGCACTGGTGCTCGACCAGTTGGCGAAAGCCAACATCACCCACGACAGAGACTGGTTGATTGTCAAGGACAATGAATTCCATTATCTTGGCGCCTTTGAGTTGTCTCGCTGAAAATGTCTTACTCTTTCAAATGACTGCTTGACTTGTTGACTGCTCGATCCACACAGCAAACATTGTGGGCTAGTTTAGGAATGCTCTGTTGCACGTGTAGCGTTACATTTCACATGGCGTCATTACGTCATCTACCTACGTTATATGTAGGTACGCATGTCAGCTTTGACATCGGTTGTTGATGTTGGCATTTTTAGCTAATATCGGCCGGTTCCGATATGCTTACCGCTATATCGTGCATCCCTACTGTAGATATATTTGTCCATCACATTATACCCTCCTTTTTCCCCCCATATCTTTCTGGAGAGTTGGAGTTGCTTCGGTCAGGTACATCTCCAGTGTTGCAGAAGGGACTGAGGATAGCTGTAGGCTAGTTGGAGCCTAGAGGCAGAAACAAAGTGTCCTTGAGTACAGCATTGTTTCACTTGGTTATCTGCCCTCAGATCATCCACCAGTCCGTAGATAGAGGGGAGAAAAAGGGCTTTTTGGAATCCTGTCTTCCAGAACATACCACCTAGCTGTGTGCTTATCATGCGTTCATCATGGGGCTATATCAGACATCAGTGTTCTTTATCCCGAGTTGGACTTTATCAAGATTCATCTCTTAGGGCCTTCCTTTGTCCTGCACCACTCCTGGCTGACATGTTGACATGAACAGGCCTGTGTATTATAGTGATAACCACCACAGGAGGTCTAAATGTACTCCATCTTTCTTTGGGACTACCAGCCCTCTTAAATGCCCATGTGACCTGACCATCCATACTACAGTGTATATATGGTAGTTGCTGCTATCCAATGGCAGTACACCTTGGATAAATTGACAGTCCCCATGATAGTTTCGGAGGTGCCCCCTGCAGTTGTGTTGGTAACACACTAACACATTGTGTCATCTCACCTTTGGGAACGTGTTGGTTCATCACGCCCTTGAAAGTGCACAGTCTGTCGGTGGGGAGGAGCGAGGCGGTGGTGAGGAGCGAGGAGGAGGAGGAGGAGGAGGAGGAGGAGGAGGAGGGAGGCGGAGAGGAGGAGCGAGGCAGAGAGGAGCGAGGAGGAGGAGGAGGCGGCGGCGGGGAGGAGTGGAGGCGGGGGTGGGGTGGGTAGGAGAGGCGGTGGTGAATGTTGGGTTCTGACCCCTTGTCATTTCTTTTTCTCAACAGGTACGCCTTACATTTCCTTGTCCAGAGTGGCCTGACCTACAGTATCATGATGTTCGCTGGGCTGGAGCACATGCACAAGTGAGTCATGTTTCTATTCAATGTGAAATAAACTGCTCATTCACTGGCAGCTGTAGTAACAAGTCCAAGATTGTCTGAATCAAGTCTCCAGTGAACACGTGATGCCAACACATGACGTCGTGGCTTTGCATAAAGCATTGCTTTCAGAAAACAAATCAATAACACTCTATACTGACGTAGTCCGTCTTGTCACAAGGCTGATGAATTGAATTGAACTGCAGTGGAAGGTTATTGGCCTTTTTAGAGTGGTGTTCCAGGATGTTTACCCAGCAACAGGAAGGACTTGGCCTTGTGCCCAGCTGTTGCAATTCATCTTTAACATAGGATTTTTGATTAAGTGTAATTTCAATATGTATGAGGGAGGAGAATGGCCTTGGTTCACCATGACTGTTTTAGTTCAGGTTGCAGAGCGTTGTTCTGTGGGCGCTGAAGAGCCTAGACTCCTGATGGTGATGGCACTACCCCTCAGGCGCCCATCTGTGTCCATGCCCCCACCCCTCCCTCCCTCCCTCCAAACCGTCTGAGCCATTCAGCCAAATATCACCCCCAGCCATCTTCTGTGGTTATTTTTACTGAGGGGCAAGGCTGTGAGGTCAGGTGTGGAAAGAAGTGAAAGCTCTCTGCTAAGGGAAGCTCCAATATCCATCACGATGACCGCAACAGTGCAATAGAGGGTCCTAATTGTAATATGCTCAGTAATTATCCACTCCGTAATTGTGCACGGTAACCGTCCACTTTTAATCGTATTCAGAGGTGACATTTCCAAACAAACGAAGCCCTCAATTTAACAGCAACTGAGGTGTTTTTCATGGAAACATTTGCTTCCTTTTTAATTTCCTGGTGTTCCAGGTCAGTGTTGCTGTGAGGTTCTAGGAAGCTGAGGAATGTGGCGGTCATCCAAGCTGAGCTGATATTGATTGGACCACACCTCAAAGCAAGGCCTGGTTGTGAAGTTCAGCCTCAGCATTTGCCTTACTCAACCTTTTTGTGGAGTTGGTTGAGCTTTAACTTGGTCACGTGGGTGCTGAGCTTGCAGATGCTTTTGTCTATTAGAACCCACAAACCTTTTGAATAAACTTAGCCCGTCATTACCATAACAGGTCTTTTTAGAGGTCCGTGAACAGCTTTCCGTTTGTGTACAGTTTCATGTATCACTACTGCTTGATTACTATGGCTGAGGTCATACACAGAAATCAACAGAGACAAGCTCTACATTTTCAGCTTGAAGTCTGCCGTCCTTAGAGTGAAAGTGGTTATGGGGAGTAAATGGCTCAGTGGAGACCACCTATGTGAATGAAATTATAAGGATTTTTCAAAAAAATTAACAGCTTGCCGGAGAACATTTTTAGCTGAGACAGGGGGGTGGTTGAGGGACATTGTGGCCCAGTCCGACAATACCCTGGGATAGGGCCAACCAGGCAGGATATAACCCCACCCACTTGGCAAAAGCACAGCTCCCACACCACCAGAGGGATATCAAGAGTACATGGCCAACTTACTACCCTGAGACAAGGCTGAGTATAGCCTATGAAGATCTCCCCCACCACACAAGCCTGAGGGGGAGCAAGACCGGGCAGGAAGATGAATGAAGGGACGGCAGGTAGCCTAGTGGTTAGAGTGTAGGGACGGCAGGTAGCCTAGTGGTTAGAGTGTAGGGACGGCAGGTAGCCTAGTGGTTAGAGTGTAGGGACGGCAGGTAGCCTAGTGGTTAGAGTGTAGGGACGGCAGGTAGCCTAGTGGTTAGAGTGTAGGGGCGGCATAGTGGTTAGCGCATTGGGCCAGTAACCGAAAGGTTGCGAGATCAAATCCCCGCACTGACAAGGTAGTTAACCCACTGTTCCCTTGCCGTCATTGTAAATAAGAATTTTTTCTTAACTGACTTGCCTAGTTAAATAAATAAATCCATAAATAAATAAATAGAGAACGTCAGTGACTCAACCCACTCAAGTCGAGTATAGGGAACGAAGCCTGGCAAGACGTGATGCACCCTTGTTAGGGCTGGCATTTCTCTATCTTTCTCATCAACATCTTAAGTGTTTGCTTCAGGGCTGAGAGGAGTGGTAACGCAAAGTCTGCTTGACTAAAAGAGATGGGCAAAATTAGAAGTAGCTAAAGATGGGGTGAGAGGAGACTGAGTTCAGGAGGAGACTGAGTTCAGGAGGATAGACAAGGTTATAGTTTTTCTAATAAAGTATGTAGAGAGAATAGACTGCATTATTTACAATATCAAATCTCTCTCCTACTTTATCTCCTCAATCGCTCTCCTCAGTCATCCCTCCCTCCATCTCTCTCTGCTTACTCATCCCTTCCTCCTTCATATCGGTCTCCCTCTCCACGTCCATCCTGCTGCCTTTGTCCAGACACCTCACCAGGCAGATTAGAATGGAATTTCCTGGGAAGCATTAAACCCAGTGGAGGCTGGTGCTAGAAATGCTAGCAAGCCCCACGAGAGCAAATATATCTCCTGTAGACTTCAAATGGAGCAGAACAAACATGCATATACAACCGTCCCCAATCCCCTGACTGCACTTCATCTGAAAACCAGTAGCCTAGCTCCTCAATGTGCAAAGTACAACACTATTTTCAACTATTGTCATATACATATAGTTATGGCCATTGTTTAACAAGCATTTCACTACACCCGCAATAACTTCTGCTAAGTATGTGACCAATGAAATTTGATAGAAATGCCATGGTGTCAATGACTGTTTTGGTGAAGGAAGAAGTCAACTGCATGTGGGTATTGTGATTCACACACACTCTGTTTAGTTCTAGGCTACACACATTGACTTGTCATTCAGTTGCTGTTGCGACAGCAGAGCTATTTTCTCCTGGGTAATGTTCAACTTGTCTGTTCATTCACCTGTTGAATGTGCCTGGAGAAAGGTTGGGGAATGTTCTAGAGATGTTGTCCTCCGCTCTCTCTACCTGTTATAACACACTGACTTGTGGAAGGGGAGGTGGCATACCGTTTGTATGAATGTACTTAGCATTTATTTTTAGCTGAGGATTGACATGTATTTAATGAATCCCAAAAACTGTTTTGCTGATAATACTTTGTCTATAACTCGAAACGTTGTATATGCAGAAAGTCTGGCGCGCTACTGATTCCAACCTCCGTTCAGATAACAGACTTTGAAATGGAGAACCTGACAATAGAGGGAGTATAAGCGATCGAGAGGGAGAGGTGACAAAGCGAGTGAAGGACACGGTGATAGAGTGCCCACATGAAAGGCTGTGTTATTCATACCATGTTGCTATTGAAGCCTGAACCACCATCCCTTTGTGTGGCAAGGCCTGTGAAAGAAATGACATAACCAACCTACCTGCTGCTTGGCAGGCAACAGAAAAAGGCCCATTTCCCCACACATGGGTATATTGTGCACTCTGCAGCAAATTGCCCTGATTTCTGTCCTATTATATTAGGGTAATTGGAGGGGTTATGAGGCGTGATTAATCGTGGGTCGGGGCATCGGGAGGTGGCGGAGGTCCAGGCAAGGTACCGCACTGCTCGGGAATGCTAAGTGCTTTGGGCCGAGGCTCGCTGCCAGCTCATTGGCTGGAAACACGAGCAACGGGTTGGCTTTTTGTTCCCTGCCGGTTGAAATGGCACTGATAAAACCGTCACCTCCGAGACATGTCTGCCCTGTGACTGAGTGGACAGTTGGCTGGTTCTGCAGTTGGATGCGTCGCATGGCAACGTGACTATGACTCTGGTCTTGCAAATGTTCCTCAGGAGAGCAACACAAACAGGGGTAATGGGAGTGGTCCCATTGCAGATGGGTGGAGTTTTTGTATTCAGCGATGATCGTTTGAAGTACATAGGCCAAGACGTAGGCTAATATAGTAAATGCTAAATAAGCCCAATAGTCTTTAGAAACTCCCATCTTGGAGCTGCTGGAATGAAGTAAGCCCATTGATTCAGCATTGATTTGTTCCTCTCGCTCTCCGGGCCGTGGGCCACTTCAATCTGGCCTGGTGATGTTTAATGCTGTGCTGGGCTGGCTCGGAGCCCTGCATTCCCCCTTGGACCTGAAACTTAACAATAAACCTGAATGATAATATGAAAACACTGACCCTTATTACACCAAACCTAAACACGCAATGGTATCCGCCATTAGCCTAACCATAAACGGACTAAACCTGAGCACAGCACTGATGATGCAGTGACAGTTCCCATGACATAATCTGACCACAAAACACCAATCTTCAATACCCCACCTGTCCATACAACCTTACACCAAATATGTAACAAACAATATACCTCAACACAAACTCTAACTCCACTGTCGATGGTTAAAAGGTCCCACTCAGGCTAGCTGTCAGTATGATTGAGTTGTGACGTGAGGAGGGGTCACACCGTCCTCAGCTGACACATCCAATCAGTCACTGTCTCCAGTACCCGGTCCTATGTGTCACAGTGTAGGGCGATTCAGACCAGAGTTTTGTATTTAAGAACCAACTTTTTTATTTAGTATTTTTTTCATCCAGGATGCGTTTCCGTATGGTGTACGACTGTACATACGTACGTGTGTGTGTGTGTGTGTGTGTGTGTGAGAAAGGAGTGTCAAGCATCAAATATTGTTTACGCTCTCATGCATAGAGAGATTAATACATAGAGTAGCATGTGGTCACAGATGTGGCATAGAGTAGCATGTGGTCACAGATATGTGGGCAGATGTTGGCAGCCTGACAGATGAGAGCTTGTGATTCTCACTCAAACTCATTAATGCCACTGTGTGTGAGTGTGTAGTCAGAATTCCTGTATTTATTCACCTCTAGTGCTTTTCATTATCTTGCTGCTTGTCTTTTGCCGCTCATCTGGGCCTCCCAGGGGGTTAAATCGTCAAGTTGCCCCGTCTGAGGCTGTCCCTCAGTGGGGAGGCAGTCTACTTTAGACCCACACTTCAGTTACTGCAAATTACACCAGGAAGAGAGTCCCGTATGGGCCTTCTGTAAATACACTGTCTGTTAACACATTCTTATTTACAATGATGGTCTAGGAACAGTGGGTTAACTGCCGCTCTAACCACTAGGCTACATGTTGCTCATTTCCTGTTAGTGTAATACTGCTGCTACTGTGTCAGTAATATAACATCCCATGAATTATAAAAAAAATTGAAATTGACAAATAGGATTTCTAGTTTTGTCAGAACAGAAAATGATTGGATAGGACAGTAAAGGATGCTTCATGGTGATATCAGTTTCAGGTGTTAGTCATGTCTGCCTGTCTTTGAGGGCTTATTTAGGGAGTGACGGTAGAATGCCTTTAATGTCTTCTGGGGGTGTTTCCGACTGACTGCCTTTTGATATTAAGGGATCTCGGCGGATTCAGACTTCTGTGAGGACAATGGTAGTATCCTCAACTTTTCACTCTCCCATGCAAGGAAATACATTAGTGTCCACTGTTCAGACCAGGCTGCCATGCCACCCTCTCACCAGGCTGCCATGCCACCCTCTCACCAGGCTGCCATGCCACCCTCTCACCAGGCTGCCATGCCACCCTCTCACCAGGCTGCCTGCCACCCTCTCACCAGGCTGCCTGCCACCCTCTCACCAGGCTGCCTGCCACCCTCTCACCAGGCTGCCTGCCACCCTCTCACCAGGCTGCCTGCCACCCTCTCACCAGGCTGCCTTGCCACCCTCTCACCAGGCTGCCCTGCCACCCTCTCACCAGGCTGCCTTGCCACCCTCTCACCAGGCTGCCTTGCCACCCTCTCACCAGGCTGCCTTGCCACCCTCTCACCAGGCTGCCTGCCACCCTCTCACCAGGCTGCCTGCCACCCTCTCACCAGGCTGCCTTGCCACCCTCTCACCAGGCTGCCTTGCCACCCTCTCACCAGGCTGCCTTGCCACCCTCTCACCAGGCTGCCTTGCCACCCTCTCACCAGGCTGCCTTGCCACCCTCTCACCAGGCTGCCTTGCCACCCTCTCACCAGGCTGCCTTGCCACCCTCTCACCAGGCTGCCTTGCCACCCTCTCACCAGGCTGCCTTGCCACCCTCTCACCAGGCTGCCTTGCCACCCTCTCACCAGGCTGCCTTGCCACCCTCTCACCAGGCTGCCTTGCCACCCTCTCAACAGGCTGCCTTGCCACCCTCTCAACAGGCTGCCTTGCCACCCTCTCACCAGGCTGCCTTGCCACCCTCTCACCAGGCTGCCTTGCCACCCTCTCACCAGGCTGCCTTGCCACCCTCTCACCAGGCTGCCTTGCCACCCTCTCACCAGGCTGCCATGCCACCCTCTCACCAGGCTGCCTTGCCACCCTCTCACCAGGCTGCCTTGCCACCCTCTCACCAGGCTGCCTTGCCACCCTCTCACCAGGCTGCCTTGCCACCCTCTCACCAGGCTGCCTTGCCACCCTCTCACCAGGCTGCCTTGCCACCCTCTCACCAGGCTGCCATGCCACCCTCTCACCAGGCTGCCATGCCACCCTCTCACCAGGCTGCCATACCAAGTGAGGGCACACAGCGCTGAGATGCCCATTGTGCCCACTGCCTGTTCTTGCCACTCCCCCTCTTATAATACCAATAACCATGAGCCTTGCTTGGAATCTCAATATAATGCTAACCTTTGGGCCACACACACACACACACACACACACACACACACACACACACACACACACACACACACACACACACACACACACACACACACACACACACACACACACGTAGCTGTTTAATGTCCTGTGGGATTAACACTGGCATTTGTTTCTATTTCTCAGCAAATGTTTGTAACCCCTTTCAGCTCATTGTTTCCATTTGGTTGATCTGAAACATTGTGATAAATAAATAAAAAGTTCCTCTATCTACATTACATACTTGGCATGGAAGCACTGCGTTTGACTTGGCGTAGCTGGTTGATTTAAACTAGTCCTGATTTAGTGCTTATCTCAAGTACAATGGCAGTCTGGTTTTCATAAGGGAGAAGCAAAAGACGTAATGCTCGCTCAACATTTAAAAACTCATTGTAACATTTAAGCAAAGTTAAAAAGCTTGATGTTTTGGCCACCATTGCCCTTCATCATGAAATGCATTCAATTCATATAGACACTTAGGCTTGATCCTATTCCATAGCACCATGGCCATGTAACCATGGATGACCATCTTACTGAATCTAAGATGCAAACAAACCACCAGCGTTCTTCCTCATCTCCAACAAAGACTAGTCGATTTGCCTGACTGCCTTTCTGATGTCCAAGATCCCTTCCGTTGAGGAGAACAAGATGGATGCTACAGCTAGCTGAGTCTTTATGATGTCCAAGATCCCTTCCGTTGAGGAGAACAAGATGGACGCCACAGCTAGCTGAGTCTTTATGATGTCCATGATCCCTTCCGTTGAGGAGAACAAGATGGATACTACAGCTAGCTGAGTCTTTATGTTGTCCAAGATGGATGCTACAGCTAGCTGAGTCTTTATGATGTCCAAGATCCCTTCCGTTGAGGAGAACAAGATGGATGCTGCAGCTAGCTGAATCAGCGTTTGCTTTGTACCAGCTCTCAGTACTCACTCACTCCACATACAGTGGCAAGAAAAGGTATGCGAACCCTTTGGAAATACCTCGATTTCCGCATCAATTGGTCATAAAATTTGATCTGATCTTCATCTTGGTCACCCTCTCACCAGGCTGCCATGCCACCCTCTCACCAGGCTGCCTTGCCACCCTCTCACCAGGCTGCCTTGCCACCCTCTCACCAGGCTGCCTTGCCACCCTCTCACCAGGCTGCCTTGCCACCCTCTCACCAGGCTGCCTTGCCACCCTCTCACCAGGCTGCCTTGCCACCCTCTCACCAGGCCACCATTGCCCTTCATCATGAAATGCATTCAATTCATATAGACACTTAGGCTTGATCCTATTCCATAGCACCATGGCCATGTAACCATGGATGACCATCTTACTGAATCTAAGATGCAAACAAACCACCAGCGTTCTTCCTCATCTCCAACAAAGACTAGTCGATTTGCCTGACTGCCTTTCTGATGTCCAAGATCCCTTCCGTTGAGGAGAACAAGATGGATGCTACAGCTAGCTGAGTCTTTATGATGTCCAAGATCCCTTCCGTTGAGGAGAACAAGATGGACGCCACAGCTAGCTGAGTCTTTATGATGTCCAAGATCCCTTCCGTTGAGGAGAACAAGATGGATGCTACAGCTAGCTGAATCAGCGTTTGCTTTGTACCAGCTCTCAGTACTCACTCACTCCACATACAGTGGCAAGAAAAGGTATGCGAACCCTTTGGAAATACCTCGATTTCCGCATCAATTGGTCATAAAATTTGATCTGATCTTCATCTTGGTCACAACAATCGACAGTTTTCATAAACTAACACACACACTTATATGCTTCCATGTCTATTGAACACAATATGTAAACATTTACAGTGCAGGGTGGAAAAGTATGAGAGCCCTTGGATTTAATAACTGGTTGACCCGCCATTGACAGCAATAACCTCAACCAAACGTTTTCTGTAGTTGCGGATCAGACCAGGACAATGTTTAAATTATGTATTCAATATAGACAAAAATACAATTTGTGTGTTATTAGTTTAAGCACACTGTTTGTCTATTGTTGTGACTTAGATGAAGATCAAATTTGATCTGATGACTAATTTATGCAGAAATCCAGGTAATTCCAAAGGGTTCACATACTTTTTTGTGTGTGTCCCAATGGATGTGTTCAACGTGATAGATGGCTAGTGTGGATAATTTAAAAAATGACCAGTGACTACCGGACTCTGTTCTGGTGTAAATCTGCACTAACATACTACTGTCACAAACCGGCTCAAAGTGCGTAACAAAAAAGGAGACAACGTGGAGATGAGTTAAATATATGTATTTAACTAACTGTGTGTGTGTGTGTGTGATCAATAGTGTAAGTGAGTGGTTACGTGCATAAATGTGATGATAATCCTTAATAAGGATTCGTCGCCAGACCCACTGGCTCCAGGTCATCTACAAGTCCATGCTAGGTAAAGCTCCGCGATATCTCAGTTCACTGGTCACGATGGCAACACCCACCCGTAGCATGTGCTCCAGCAGGTGTATCTCACTGATCATCCCTAAAGCCAACACCTCATTTGGCCGCCTTCCAGTTCTCTGCTGCCTGTGACTGGAACGGATTGCAAAAATAGCTGAAGTTGGAGACTTATCTCCCTCACCAACTTTAAACATTTGCTATCTGAGCAGTTAACCGATCGCTGCAGCTGTACATAGTCCATCGGGAAATAGCCCACCCAATTTACCTACCTCATCCCCATACTGTTTTTATTTATTTACTTTTCTGCTCTTTTGCACACCAGTATCTCTAACTGCACATGACCATCTGATCATTTATCACTCCAGTGTTAATCTGCTAAATTGTCATTTCGCCTACCTCCTCATGCCTTTTGCACACAATGTATATAGACTATTTTTTTTATTCTTGTTTCCACTGTGTTATTGACTTGTTTACTCCATGTGTAACTCTGTTGTCTGTTCACACTGCTATGCTTTATCTTGGCCAGGTCTCAGTTGTAAATGAGAACTTGTTCTCAACTAGCCTACCTGGTTAAATAAAGGTGTTCTCAACTAGCCTACCTGGTTAAATAAAGGTGTTCTCAACTAGCCTACCTGGTTAAATAAAGGTGTTCTCAACTAGCCTACCTGGTTAAATAAAGGTTAAATAAAAAATAATAAAACCCACCCGAAATCTGTGTCTGCATGGAGAGTTTATCCTGGGACACACCCGGGGCCAGGTGTGTCCCATTTCACTGACGATCCTCCCGGCTCCGCCCACCAACATCCTATTAAGGAAAACAAGAGCAAAGAGAGAGAATTCGTCAGACAGAGTGGGAGGGTCGTCACACTACCTAGTATGAAATAATATATTGGGAATATATGCTAGTATAGACATTGGAAAGTGACTGACCTTGTCTCTCCTCTCTCTCTACAGGTTGTGCTTCATTGTGGCTCTGGGCTACCTCAGTTTCTGCCAGGTCACCCGGGTTTACGTGTTCGACTATGGCATGTACTCTGCAGACTTCACCGGGTAACGTCTGGGTGTTGTGTTGACTATCAATTACATTAATTTGCATGTATGAATCAATCAGGGAGAAGAGAGCGGAGAATTCCAGCTGACATGGCAGACCTCGAGAATTGGAGTCGAATGCCCCTGCATTTTGACTATCCAAATATTGTTAGTACCACATTAACCAGCTGTGGAGGAAATAAGTCCAGCAACTACAATGCACTTAACTGTAATGTACATTGGGGTGCATTGATCAAGACTTCAGTTCCTCCTCCTCCAGGGTTGCTGGTGAACCAGACTACCAAACACGTGTGCTAGGGCAGGGGGTGGCCAGTTGCTAAGCAACCCCAGTAGGAGAGCCACAGCATCACAAGTGCAGACCTCCCTCTTTGCCTCTTTGATTATCATCAAGTCATACCTAATAGGCTCTTTTGTATTTTCTCCCTGGGTTAGATGGTCAGGGCACAATCTATTCCATGCAATCTAGAAATCTGCTACCAACTTTAACCTGCTACCTACTTTAACCTGGTACCTACTTTAACCTGCTACCTACTTTAACCTGCTACAACCTGCTACCTACTTTAACCTGCTACCTACTTTAACCTGCTACATCCTGCTACCTACTTTAACATGCTACCTACTTTAACCTGGGGTGTTGTATCATTTTGAACAACTGATTTTCTGTGCAACCTACAGCTAATGAATACTCCCATTTTAATAAGGATAGTCTTTAAGATTTCCACCCACAGTTCTCCTGTCATATGGTATTACGTACCTGACACTGTCCTGTTGTCTTCAGTGCGTATAGAAACCGACTTAACAGATGTTGCTGATAGCAGCAGGAAGGTCATCCGTTACCAGGATATGGTTATGTGTGTTCGCTACGGTCGTACTCCCAAGTGCTTTCACTGAATGATGGTCAATTAAGCAATAAGGCCCGGGGGGGTGTGGTATATGGTCGATACCACGGCTAAGGGCTGTTCTTATGCACAACGCAACGTGGAGTGCCTGGATACATCCCTTAGCTGTTGTATATTGGCCATATACCACAACCCCCAGTGGTACTTTAATACTATTATAAACCGGTTACCAACGTAATTAGAGCAATAAAAATGTTTTGTCAAACCTGTGGTATACTGATATAAAACTGCTGTCAGCCAATCAGCTTTCAGGACTCGAACCACCCAGTTTGTAATGAATAATATATCCCTGGTGGAGATGGGATGTTAATATATTATGTAATGAGAAGAAGTTAGCGACAGTGTAGGTGAGATGAAGCAGTCAGGGATGATTTGATTGGTTACTCTCCTCTCTTCTCCTGTGTTCTCTCCTATAGGCCAATGATGGTCATCACTCAGAAGATCACCAGCCTTGCATTTGAGATACATGACGGTGAGACGTGTGTGTTTGTCTCTCTATAGCTAAGGAACTCTGTCATCATGGTGATGGAACATGTCATTGATAAGGCTGTCATGACAGTTGCCTGGGAGGTGAAAACAGCAACACAGAGGGAGACAATAACACAGTGGTTTTATGAACTGCTCTCAATTTCCTCTTTTCCAGCCAGCTGAAGCTACAACTAGCATGGGAAGTCAGGAACTCTACCACGTTCTATGCATAGTGAGAGAGATCTGCGGTCCCCTTTTTAACAAAAACAGAAACACGACAAGAGGGGATATGAACATCAAATTGTATTATTGGTTTCAGCTGCTAGGCCTTTTTCGTAGGCAAGTTTCCATATGTGTTTTAGGCGGGGTTTCTGTATAAGCAGAAAACATCTGACATCTGCTGATGTAAAGGGCTTTATAAATACATTTGATTGATGTGTTTGGCACCTTGCAGACAATATATAGTCCCCCTTTATATCCTGTTCATCTGGTTTTATTCCTTTTGAATTGAAAAACAAGCAACAAACACCATTTCAACTAGTGGTCTCAATAAATACCTCTGTGGACAGATTGCATAATACAGTAATTGGTGCTCCAGTGCTTGTATGGTGAGGACGTTTGACAGTGGAGTCAGTTGAGGGGGCAGGGGTGGCATTGTAAACACGTGTATGTCACGAGAAAGGTTCTGTTCCTCTGTAAGCCTTTTCCTTTCCCCTACACCAAATCATCCATAATGTCAGATACTGTGTGTGTCAAATCAAATCCCTGTTTATTCGTCACATACACAGTTTATAGCAGGTATAAACGGTGCAGCGAAATGCTTACTTGTAAAGCTCCCTCAGCAGTGCTGTGTGTGTGGGATTACATAGCTGTTGTCCTTTTGAAGTTTTGTAAAGTAGACCGCCAGTGTTAGATGTCCAGAAGCAGTCAAAAGGGCACGGTAACTAATTAAGGGATTAGTTGGGATGTCACATTAAGAGCTACATGTTCTTCTGTAGAGGGAAACATGTCATGTATTACGTGACCAAAGTGTACACCCAAGTAAAATGGAGAGATGAGTAACATTTAAAATGATGAAATTAGACAGTGCCCATTTTCCCATTCATTTGGAATTGGCCAGATCTACTCAACATATGTTGTGTGAAGTCATCTCCACATTTGACCTCTTTTGATGTCTGAAAACGTCTGAAACGTCTGTTATATTTTGGAGAGAAATATATCCCTTTAATGTTTGCTGGAAGTCCCATGCTGCCCCACAGATGGAAAACAGTGTTTAATTAGCATGGTAATGAGATTATGTAATAAGCCCCTCCTTCTCCCTGTCCTCCGCTGACTCCGGGCTTCATTATCACTGGGTCGGTCACCCACGACCCCTGACCATGCCTATCACCACAGGAATGGCCTTTGACCTCTGTTTTGACTGGCCATTAGGCCACACAGCCCTTGGGGCCACTGGGAAAGTGTCAGTTATTGCTGTTGAATAGTATAGCCTGTTATGCTGTAACCACATTATGCAATGACATGTTGACTGAACTGTAGGCTCTCACTTCTAGAGCCGACTGACATGGAAGAGGATAGCTGCTGAGACTAGACCTAGTTGTCAACTGCGGTGTAGGCCTGTGTGACAGTGTCCTAGTGTGTGCTCGTGCAGCTGTGTGGTCGGCATGATTTACTGTGGCTGTGTGTTCGGTGCATTGGAGGTTGATAAGGAGTTGAATCTGGTTATCAGCTGAATGAGTCTGGTAAACAGAGTATTACGCCCGTCTCTTCCTCTGCCTCTCACTACTGCAAGCAGCTCTGACTGACTTCTTAGAATTTAAATGCACACACTTCTTACTTACTCTGGATATCTGTGCATTCATGACAGTCCCAGGTTATTGCATAATGTATTAGGAGTTGAATGTATTTTTAGGGGGATGGGGAAGTCTTGGATATAGTCATGTGACCAGACTCTGTGTTCCCATAGGTTTGGCGAGGAAGGAGGAGCAGCTGACCCCCAGTCAGAGATGCCTAGCTGTAAGGTATGTGACCCAGGTATGTTTTTATTCTCCCAGCTGGACTAGAGACAGTTCTACTGCCATACTAAAGGTATTACTGTGGGACGTGGTCACTGGGAAAGCCTCCATGGTAGCCGCTAGCTAGTACTCATGTCACGTGTATAGTTGCTGTTGTTAATTTCTTATTCCTCTCTTTTCTTGGTTCTCTCTCAATCTCCTTCCCTGTCTTTCTTTCCCTCTCTTTCCCATTGTGTCAAACATGTATATATTTTGTTCTACTGCTACTGTGATTTGATACTGATATGAACACAAAGAAAGATCGTGTAGGTACCCTGTAAAATGTAGGCCCCAACTGGACAATTGCTTCTAAAGAGGACGAGAGGATGGAAATTATTGCCTCTGGAGTAATCTTATTCCATTTTCTTCCCATTAAATTACCGAGAACAGAATGTTCCTGGTATCAACAACAATTAGAGCGATTTATTATGACTTAACCACCCCAGCGCTCCTCTCATAGTCTGTGAAAGTGGCTGTGAAGGAGTTTGTATCCTGCTCCAAAGGGTTCCCAGCGGTTGCATGGCAACCGCACGTATATCAAGTGTCATGTGACCAGGGTAGTCAGGAAGAAGCTGGCAGTGACCAAGGAGTGGAGCGCCAACCTACCTTGTGAAAGGAATTTAATTTAACTTTGAGATTTTTTTGTTTGTTGAATTGCCACAGTTACAAATATGTTATATTGTAATCTGCTAATATACCTATAACAGCTCAACCACAATTTAACCTAGCCAACCCCTTGGCCAAAGGAAAGAAATGTGACATTAGCTGCTCATTGTGACTTAGCTGCTCACTTTGAGAGAAACTCCAGGGCAGCGAGACATAAGCAATCAGTGTGTTCTCCTGACCTTGCAGTACCTCCACCACCATACTCAACAGATTGCACTTGGCAGGGAAAGACTGCACTCCCTCCCTCCAAAGTGCCACACAGATGTAAATGCTGCCAGTGTAACAAAGCCTCTATACAAATCGGCTCCTCACAAGCCTCCATTCCAGAGATTTTCGTTAACTTTTTTTCCATCTGCCTGAATTCACAACAATTTGTCCTCCGAGGGAAGAGTATATGAGTAAATACTAGGTACTATTAGTTCATTTTGGTATACTGTAAACGAATGGTATCCTATCAGTTGAGTGTGCTAGCCCTTCACTTGTCTACTGGAAGTTGATTCTGTTGCTATGCAACTTCTTGCTAGCTTGTTATCATAACAAATTACTAGTAGTATGACATCCAGGAATTTTTGGCATACTGACTAGATCCATACTATGACCAATAAGCATACTACATACTCAAATTACGTCACAAGTAGTACAGTTAGTATGTGTTTTGGAATACAGTTCAGGTCTCTACTCTTGTTGCTCTACTTGGGTGGCCATTCAGGATTTTTATTTAACATTTTATTTAACTAGGCAAGTCAGTTAAGAACAAATTATTGTAAAGCCCCCCCTGGCCAAACCCTCCCCTAACCCGGACGACACTGGGCCAATCGTGCGCCGCTGGGACTCCTGATCACGGCCAGTTGTGATACAGCCCCCGGGCTGTCAAATCCTGGTCCGTAGTGATGCCTCTAGCGCTGTGATGCAGTGCCTCAGACTGCTGCGCCACTCGGGAAGCCCAAAATTACTAGTAGAATTAGTGTGGCAATGCTAGCATGCTACAACAAAAGTGCTGACTCATGGGCTACGTGTTCCTAATCTAGGGTCAAGGCTGTGTAGGGGTAATGTAGCCCTACTTACTGTGCTAACAGGCACATGGATAGGAATGATGAGATGAGGGTCAAGTTATATGTAAGGTATGTTAGAGTTTTTAGTTACGTCTCCTTTGTGCTCAGAGAACGGGATGCAGTATGTCCATGTTTTTTAGCATGACTCAATAGACGATCCTCGGCTTGATCCTCTAGTTGCTAACAGCAGCATCTATCTGTCTCACATCTCTTTCTGTTCTTGTCCTCTTCCCCCAGGAGGATGCCCAATCTGCTGGAGTACCTGAGCTACAACTGTAACTTCATGGGCATCCTGGCCGGGCCCACCTGCTCCTACAATGACTACATGGCCTTCATCGAGGGCACGGCCTACCAGCCTCGCCACCTGGAGGCCAATGGAAGAGAGAACGGGAAGTACAAGCACACAGAGCCCTCTCCCAAGGTACCACACTGCCTGTCTCTCATTGTTAGACTGGTCAGGAGTAACTTAGAATAGAATTATTGGCTGATTCCTCATGAAACTAGAACAAAGAAGGACTGTGATTTTGGGTATTTGCTACTTTTATGATAGAATTTATAACCATTACCAACAGAGTGAGTGTGAAAATGAGTGGAGAGCTTGGGACTACAGAGTTCTATCCTCAAAAAGATGATTCAGAGATAATTGGCTTTAAAGTTCACTGGTTTGAATGGTGTCAGCAATTTTTCTTGGTACTTAAGGGGTGGGCGTGGTGGGGTCATGGCCATCTGTATGTACTGTGTGTATGTACTGTATTCAGACCCTTTGACTTTTGAAAACATTTTGTTAAAGCCTTATTATAAAATGAATTCAATTGTTGTTTTCACCCATCAATCTATACACAATGCCACACAATGCCCCATAATGCCAAAACAAAAATGGGTTTTTAGATTTTTTTGCAAAAAATAAATGAAATATCACATTTGCACAAGTATTCAGACCCTTTAACTTGAAGCGATTACAGCCTTGTGTCTTCTTGGGTATGTCTATACAAGCTTGGCACACCTGTATTTGGGGAGTTTCTCCCATTCTTCTCTGCAGATCCTCTCAAGCTCTGTCAGGTTGGATGGGGAGTGTTTCTGCACAGCTATTTTCAGGTCTCTCCAGAGATGTTCAGTTGGGATCATGTCCGGGCTCTGGCTGGGCTACTTAACGACATTCTGAGACTTGTCCCAAAGCCACTCCTGCATTGTCTTGGCAGTATGCTTAGGGTCGTTGTTCTGTTGGAAGGTAAACCTTCGCCCGAATCTGATGTCCTGAGCGCTCTGGAGCACGTTTTCATCAAGGATCTCTCTGTACTTTGCGCTGTTCAACTTTCCCTCGATTCGTGACACTTGGCTTTCAGGCCATTGAGCTACTCTTGAACAGAGCTGCACCCATGCTTTTTCTTTGTCTCTTCAAAACACAAAAGCTGCAACACAACACGTCCAATATTTACTGCTGTCAAATAGCTCCTGCTGTTGTACACAATGACATAGGCCTATACCTGTTTCTGAAGCTTCTTGTAAAACACAAAGCTAATATTTCAGACGTTAGTTGACCTTTATTTAACTAGGCAAGTCATTTAAGAACAAATTCTTATTTACAATGACGGCGTAACCCGGACGACGCTGGGCGACTTGTGCGCTTCCCTATGGGACTCCCAATCACGGCCGGTTGTGATAAAGCCTGGAATCGAACCAGGGTCTGTAGTGACGCCTCTAGCACTGAGATGCAGTGCCTTAGACCGCTTTTTTTTTGTTCTATCGACTTCAGGAGTTCACATCTTCACATATTGAAAACATTTGCTAAACTACAAATGGATTTAGGCAATTACCTTTTGGTAACCCTAGCCTGCAGTTGTAATGCATTATTGGTTATAATGCTTCGTAAGACTCATAAACATGTATGACCTCCTTATAAGGTCTTATAATCATCTTGTATCTGTTTTCCTCCCACAGAATGACATTATCTCCAAACTTTGTACCTGTGCCATCTCCCTGGCCATCTTCCTGTCCGTGTCTAAGCTCTGTCCGGTGGAGCGCTCCATCGACGACAAGTTCATGGCCTCTACCCCCTTCATCCTCCAGGTCCTCTACCTGTACCTCTCCATGTTGGCCACCCGGCCCAAGTACTACTTCATTTGGACCCTGTGTGAGTGCACTTTAGTATTATTCATGTGACTAAATCTCAAGTAAAAAAAATAAAAATGCATATATAAAGTATTTTGAATTTGAAGGCTGCTGAGGGAGAATGTGGTTGCTGGCCACACCTTATAACAAATCAGGGTGATATTGGCTCTGATAGTGGCCTTTCTAAACTCACATAAAAGTTGGGCTACTTGTGGTGTTACACTGCCCTCTAGTGTCAAGGTGGAGAACTCACTGTATCCCAGGTCCTCTGTGCATTCAGTAGTACGCCTACTATCATCTAACAGAATGGTCTTCTTGACGGTAAGGGCTGTTGTTATTCTGTCTTGGCCACTGACATTCTGCCTGGTATCCTTTGTTGTGTTTTCCAATTGAACAGCTGATGCCATCAACAACGCTGCAGGCTTTGGCTTCAACGGCTACAATAAAGATGGCACACCAAGATGGGACCTGATATCAAACTTGAGAATACTGGACATTGAGGTTAGGCTCTGCCTTTAAAAAAAACAAAAAAAAACATTTTCACTAGTAGTGTAGGTTAGTGTTCCCTCGTTTGGCTACATTCACTACTAGAACAGCACCATCTCTCTTTTCAGTTTGCCACCAGTTTCAAGATGTTCCTCGACAACTGGAATATCCAGACAGCACTATGGCTCAAAAGGTAAAATGCGTCAGTACAGAGTAATCTGGTTTATCTTACTACAGTAGTCATGTAGATAGTACAATCTACATGATTGTATATTGTAGATATACTATCATAGATAGTAGGCCTATATATCAGTAGTCATGCTGATAGTATACAACAAATCTGCACTGGTCTGCTAGCGCTGCCATTATCTCTGCACAGAACACATCTCTACACAAATTGGGATGCTAATGCTATAGTTTGCATAAGCTAGTGTGCTATTGCTGAATCTGTGTCATGTGCACTCAGGCTGAGATGCCAGTATTGTGATTAGCATTAGCTGGTATGCTAATACTTTACCTGTACCATGTCTGTTCTCTACAGGGTGTGCTATGAGCGCTGTCCCATCAACCCCACGGCGGCCACCTTCCTACTGTCGGCCATGTGGCACGGAGTGTACCCCGGGTACTACCTCACCTTCCTCACCGGCATCAGTATGACCATGGCAGCACGGGCAGTGAGTACACAGTCAACACAGCTGGTGTTACCGACCAGGAATCAAACCAACTCAAAATATGCATTAGCCCTCTGAGCTAAAGCCTAGGTGTTAACTGGCAGCTAACACAAGTCCTCAAGTTTCAGGCAAGGTTACAAAATCACATCATTGATGTCTTTAGCTGGTGTTGCCCCATCTCATTTGTCAATGCATGTGTCAGTCACCACTAGACCTGGAGTACACCTCTGATGTAGAAGTGAAGTGGTGGACTGGGAGGATATTTATGTGAAGACCACTGGGAAACTTAGCTGTGACCCTGTTCTGATTTTTTTTAAAGGAGGATTGGGCACTGGCTGCTGGGATTTAAAGCACATAACCCTTAGCATGGGTGGATGAGTGTGTGTGGGTGGCTGGGTGTGTGTGGGTGGGTGCGTGGGTGGGATCTCAGTCTGTTTACACATGGGCAATAGTGAGCAAGGATGTGTGTAACAGTATGATAGAGACAGGGTGATGGACAGGGTGTGTGTAGCAGTATGATACAGAGAGGGTGTGTGTAGCAGTATGATAGAGACAGGGTAATGGACAGGGTGTGTGTAGCAGTATGATAGGGACAGGGTGTGTGTAGCAGTATGATAGAGACAGGGTGATGGACAGGGTGTGTGTAGCAGGGTGATGGACAGGGTGTGTGTAGCAGGGTGATGGACAGGGTGTGTGTAGCAGGGTGATGGACAGGGTGTGTGTAGCAGGGTGATGGACAGGGTGTGTGTAGCAGGGTGATGGACAGGGTGTGTGTAGCAGGGTGATGGACAGGGTGTGTGTAGCAGGGTGATGGACAGGGTGTGTGTAGCAGGGTGATGGACAGGGTGTGTGTAGCAGGGTGATGGACAGGGTGTGTGTAGCAGGGTGATGGACAGGGTGTGTGTAGCAGGGTGATGGACAGGGTGTGTGTAGCAGGGTGATGGACAGGGTGTGTGTAGCAGGGTGATGGACAGGGTGTGTGTAGCAGGGTGATGGACAGGGTGTGTGTAGCAGGGTGATGGACAGGGTGTGTGTAGCAGGGTGATGACAGGGTGTGTGTAACAGGGTGTGTGTAGCAGGGTGATGGACAGGGTGTGTGTAGCAGGGTGATGGACAGGGTGTGTGTAGCAGGGTGATGGACAGGGTGTGTGTAGCAGGGTGATGGACAGGGTGTGTGTAGCAGGGTGATGGACAGGGTGTGTGTAACAGGGTGTGTGTAGCAGGGTGATGGACAGGGTGTGTGTAGCAGGGTGATGGACAGGGTGTGTGTAGCAGGGTGATGGACAGGGTGTGTGTAGCAGGGTGATGGACAGGGTGTGTGTAGCAGGGTGATGGACAGGGTGTGTGTAGCAGGGTGATGGACAGGGTGTGTGTAGCAGGGTGATGGACAGGGTGTGTGTAGCAGGGTGATGGACAGGGTGTGTGTAGCAGGGTGATGGACAGGGTGTGTGTAGCAGGGTGATGGACAGGGTGTGTGTAGCAGGGTGATGGACAGGGTGTGTGTAGCAGGGTGATGGACAGGGTGTGTGTAGCAGGGTGATGGACAGGGTGTGTGTAGCAGGGTGATGGACAGGGTGTGTGTAGCAGGGTGATGGACAGGGTGTGTGTAGCAGGGTGATGGACAGGGTGTGTGTAGCAGGGTGATGGACAGGGTGTGTGTAGCAGGGTGATGGACAGGGTGTGTGTAGCAGGGTGATGGACAGGGTGTGTGTAGCAGTATGATATGGACAGGGTGTGTGTAGCAGTATGATATGGACAGGGTGTGTGTAGCAGTATGATATGGACAGGGTGTGTGTAGCAGTATGATATGGACAGGGTGTGTGTAGCAGTATGATAGAGACAGGGTGTGTGTAGCAGTATGATTGATAGAGACAGGGCGTGTGTAGCAGTATGATTGATAGAGACAGGGCGTGTGTAGCAGTATGATTGATAGAGACAGCGCGTGTGTAGCAGTATGATTGATAGAGACAGGGTGATGGACAGGGCGTGTGTAGCAGTATGATAGAGGCAGGGTGATGGACAGGGGATCATCATTGTGAGCGTAGGAGAGACAGAAAGGCCCGTGGGAGACAGATGGTGTCCCTAGATAAACTCCACATCTCCTCGACACTCGGCTGCATTCTCCATCACATCTAGGAATAACACAGTCATAAGCTGTAATGATAAACAACTAGATGTTACGATTCCCTATCTGGAAGTATACACTTTGCACTTGCTCACTTTCCCTCATGGATTAACGAAAGCATTGGATTGGTGTCAGCACAGGCTCCTATGGTAGTTTTCATCTGTGTGTGTTAAACCAGTTCTTTTTTACAAACCACAAGGCGGCAGTGAAGTGAGTGCAAACCTTGGTGAAGAACGGTAGTGAATCGCAACGCAGCCACGATATCCCGAAAATTAATTTCAGAAAGATAAAACTCTAGATTCATATTGATACTAAAATGCATTCTAAACACTGGTCATGGGTGAGCTATGCAGTAATGATGGCTGTCCAAGTTGATTGCTTCTGTTCATGTAGTATAAAGAACTGGGTCAGTCAACTTCTTGTTAGGAGTTAGTTTATAATGGCTACAAGAGGCCATTTAAGTCTGAAAGCTGATTTGTGTTGACTTGTTCCTGGAGATGTAACTGTGCCTTCACTAATGGGCCCATCTTCTCTAACCTCCATTGCGTCTTCTCTGATTCATGCGATCCTTATTGTTACTTTCTGTATCTTAAAACATTATGTTGCATTGACTTTCAGTTATTCACAATTTCTTCCTGTGGCTCACTTCCAGCTAAGACACAACATCAGACCCTACTTCCTGGGTTCAACGACACACAGGAGCATCTACGATGTCATCACGTGGGCGGGGACTCAGATCGCCATCTGCTACACGGTGGTGCCATTCGTTCTATTGGCCGTTGGGCCGTCACTCAAGTTCTACAGGTGAGTGGCATTACTGATATTCCACATGCTCTACCAGCTCTTCTGAAATGTAATACATACACATGTAAGAAGTTATGTTATATGTAACAATGTATAGTCAACACAGTGTAACTTTATTGATAGACTACAAATGTTCATGGCTGGGTCCTAGGAAATGTGGGAAGCACCACTAAGTTCAAAACCCCTGTCATTCTTAGTGATTTTTTTTCTCTCTCCAAATGCCAGTTTAACAATGCAGGCAAATGAGTAAGGCACAGACAGGGACACGGCACAGACAGGGACACGGCACAGACAGGGACACGGCACAGACAGGGACACGGCACAGACAGGGACACGGCACAGACAGGGACACGGCACAGAGAATAACCTCCGTTCCACTTTCTTTGTGGCATCCGTCAGCGTCAAACTGTTAACGAGACAGCTTAACGACTAGAAGACCGGGACGATTGACGGGGAGAAATACAGGGGCTATATGTGATCAGGGCACTTCAGTGAAATAGAAGCACACCTACGGTGTCATTTTGCGGAAGGTTGTTAAATCTGCCAGGCTGAGAGGCATATAAACCCCAGTTATTAAACAGGAGAGTTTTAGTGGCTGGCTGGCTGCTTGAATGGAGGGAGGGAGGGAGTGAGACCTAGTCCGAAGCCATGAGGTGGCTTGAGGACATGGTCTTCTGTTTTAGGGTTTAATGGTCCACTGTGCTGCTGACCGGTGTGGACTTTAATAATCCCACAGTCACAAATACACTGACTGTTGGTACATAGCGGGCAGGATTTTCTTTCCCATTAGGATTAGCTAGAATAACTTGTCAGGACTAGTTCACCCATAATGATTACAAGCCATTTGTATTCACAGGGACTTTTTGTGAACTCCTCTGGAATCTTTACGCTACATAGAAAACTCTCCTTGGCCTGTTCTTTCAGGGGCTTAGGCCTGGATGGTGGTTATGTGACATGCATTTGTGAACAGTGCTATACGGAGCGGATGACATCTTCATTGATTCACTGATTGATTGATCCTCTCTTTCCAGGTCATGGTACTACTGCATACACATAGCCTGCCTGGTGCTTGTGTTAGCCCTTCCAGTCAAGCCCCGGCACCTCCGTATCAAGGAGGAGCAACAGCAGCAGAACAGCCTACAGGGGGGGTTGACTGAAGACCACAACAGCCACTCCATCACAGACAACAACTGCAACCAGAAACACAAAGCCACATGAGACCTAGGAGGATGCCCCTCCCCCCCCACACCTCAGCGCTCAAACAACCGGCACAGAGAGAACAGAACTCTGCTCGAACACTGAGACAAAGTGCGGCAATTCTTTGAGACCACAAAGAACCCAAAAAATTGACAAGAACACCGGCATAACCGACAATAACAAACACAAATAACAACAACAACCCGTCAACCCTGCCAGTAGCGAGGAAAGACCGCAAATCATGTTTTGGAGAAATGAGAGGAAATGTGAGGAATGGATAGAGAGAGGTATCTGAGGGCCACCAAATGGCTAGGATCTAATGAGCGAAAATAATGACATTAGCGATGATGCTAACGGTGCAATGCTAATCGACAGAATGGCGAAGACTCTGAAGTTGCCTTAAACCCTCTATGTACTACGAGCAGGTTAGCGGCCAGGCTAGGTGCATATTCTGCAGGGTGAGAATGGTTGTGTTGAGGGGAGATCTTGTGGTGTTGGGAAATGAAGCAGTTGTAGTAGGACCTCCGCCATGTAGAGGGCGCTATACAGGCTAGTCAGACATGTATCTAGAGGGTTTTTGTCACTATCCGAAAAGGATGTAACCTCTACTAGAAAAAGAGGCGTGGTAGAAAAATGAGAGAAATATATGAAAGAAATATAACTTTTGTCTGATGCCAACTCCAAGCAGGCCGCCTTAGGATCTTCTAAGCATTGTTTGATTACTGTCACTTTTGTTTAATTTTTTTTCATATCTGCTGCTTTTTTGGAATGATACTCCTTCTATAGAAATGTGGGTGCATTACAAAATAAGTTGTATTCACGGTGACTGTTGATTTAGATTAATTGTTTTTAAGGGCTTTTTTGACATGGGTTTAATTTCCTACTGTAATTGATTACACACTGTAGGTTTCCTCTAGGTTCAGATGTCTTGCCTGCCTCTGTAGCATCCGTTGCAAGTTCAGTACTGTTAAAGTGGTTTGAAATCTACGACTATGTTAGATTTACTTTCTGAAAAGTTACTTAAATAAAAATCTCCCTCTATTAGTTTTTGAATCCATAGCCTCTAAATGAAATGCAACCAACTGTATTGTGACCATACTGTATGAGTAATCAGATATAGGATGTGATGATTAATATCACAATAACTGAACCTTAACTGTAAAGTAAATGATGTTTCTAAAGCTACAGAGCTACACTGTAGTCCAAATGAAGCTGGCTTGGATGTGTCTGAATTACCTTTCAGTAACACTAAAGGTTGGGCAATATGTGTTTGACGTTTGGGAAACCTACTGTATGTAATATTATTTGGGAATAATGGAAAGAATTAACATTTTATGTTTCAAATTTTTATTAATCATATGTACAGGATACACATGGTATACACCATCCAACGAAATGCTTACTTGCTTAATGCTTAATTCTTATGCTCCAATTATGAAGCATAACTCGTATGCTCAATTGTTTTGTGACCCCCTTAATAAACAAAATCATATTCCAAGCCATATCCCAGACATAAGCCACAACCCAAGAGGTTCCATCATTACTGTAATCACTGGGGTAAGAACCACTGGGCTAAGAGATACATCTGGTGGGTTCAACCAACTCTTCTATGAGGGGGGTGTTTATTGTGGTGCAGAGGACCGCCCATGAGCATATCCTACGCGCGTTCTGGTTAAGGTTCGACAGCACCCTGTTTCTGCAGAGGTATGGACAAGGGCGTACTGGGACGAGAAATCGTCCATGGCATTTCTAACACTCCTCGAGGTCCCCACACCGGCCCATTTCTTTCCTTGAAGTCCCCATTGTTAGCCAGATAATTGTCATTTTGTGCAACAACAAAAAAGTTACACAGGCCCACTGGGCTTTAAATGGACCAGCCCATCTGGCAGTCCGCCCCTGGGTATGGAACATTCCATTTCATACAGTGCAGGCAGCCATTTAACATATTTTTGACCATACAGCATTTATTAGATGGTAAGACTTGGATTAGTACCGTAGTACAACCAAAATGGCAGCCAATGAACCAGTTTTGGGAGCTTTCTTTTGTGATCATGAGTAACAATGCAGCAGATTTGTGTTTTCCAATGTAATCTCCATCTTGTTTTTCTAACATGTGCATACTCCTTCCATAAATTGTGTATTTATGTGATTTTTCTAGATGTTCACGTGGTCTATGAGTCTATTTGTAGCCAAGGCGTAATGCCTGATGAAAGGAAAGGGATGCTACCTTTACCAACTAGTTGAAAGTTGCACTGCATGGCCACCCAAATCTAGCCTGGTTAAACTAGACTGAACACTATGCTCGCAATTGTTTGTGCAACATTGTGTGGTTTATCCAGGCTACCCCAGACCAGCAGATAAATCCAAACTGCTCCATATGTCCAAAGTGCCAAGTCATAAACGGCCCATATACCTATGTGAAAATATCATTGTTATTTTTGTGTCTAGAAAGAACTTAACGGAAGATTTGTATAAGTCCTTTGAAAAAAAAAAACTGATTTTATGTCGTCAAATAAAAAAACTTTTTTTTAACACTAATGCAGAGATTTAAAACCAGAGAGTCTTCTCACTCTCCTTCTTTTGCACTTTTGATAGGAATGTGAGTGTGGAGAGTGTGGAGAGTGTGGAGAGTGTGGAGAGTGTGGAGTGCTACACCGGGAAGTTGCCAGGGAAATGCAAGGGGGAGAAGGCAAAAGGGATGGGGATTCACAGCGTGGATAGAAATATTTTATCCTCATGGGATAATTTGACAGGGATGTGTTAGGGAGCATCCCAATAGTCCTACATGGCTTCCATTCCTTGTCTCCTTCCCTTCATCCTCACTAGTCTGAAAGTATAGGCCCGGTGAAAGCACTATGGTAGAGCTCTACCATTGATACCAGCCAAGCGTTCACAAATCCAGTTATTTTAAATTGGTTTTGATGGAGGAAAGAAGATTACGCCACTTTGGACTATTTGAGATACACCATAAAAAGTGTCCGCCTCTGACCCTCTAGGTCTCTGGAAAGAGAGCTTGGAAAATGAGACTGGTTCAGGAGCACAACGTCACTGGCCTGCACCTAATCAGAAGCACAGTGGAAATGAAAAAGCTTGAAATCTGGGTCTAAGAGATCCCTCTCATTTCCCAACCTAAAACAAAGAAGAATCCTCTGCTTTATGTGTTTGTGTGTGAGGGAGGTTCTGTATATTTGTCACATTTGTCCCTTTATTAAACTTGGAAGCATTTGTTTTGAACAGTCATGTCTATGGTAAAATGCAGAGTTTTGGAAATGCATGAAAGACGCCACACATTTGTCTGATCCCACCGTCTGCAACCATCAGTGGACAGGACCACACGACTGCTAATAATACTTATGTGTCAGTAAACATGGCTCTATAGCAGTTCTGGATCATATTTGGAATATTTCTCAAGTCCTCTCCCCGGCATTAGCTATCATTATTCAGTAGATTGTATAATGCAAATGACTCTTATTCCAAGAATCCAGACATTGGGATGTGTTGATGATATCAAATTGTATCTGTCACGCTTCATAGACAACCCCGGTGTAGACTAACAGTGAAATGCTTACTTACAGGTCCTTTTCCAACAATGTGGAGTTAAAGATTAGATTTTAAAAATATATATATAATAGAAATAGTGACAAGGAATAAATAAATACACAATGAATAACCAATTGTATAATTTTTTTCCAATGCCTTTCTGTGCATCTTCACTTCAGCTGAGGAGGAGATTTGTGAGTGACCTTTCTACCCTTTACTGTTTACACTGCTTGCTTTCCAGTTTGTGCTAGCATTCTTAAAAGTTAGTTCATTTGGATTTACATTTTATTGGAGGATCTTTCTAATCTACTATACACTGACCTGGTTTTGAGAAGGTTGAGGAATATTCAGTCTCCTATTCTGCCATTGGTTTTTTAAGATTTGTTTTGCTTTAGTTCACTTCCAATGCCACGTGTGAAATTAAAATAACAGTCATACCAAATTTGCCTTTCCTGAATTCACCTGGCTGTTGTTTAGGCTATCTTTGTTTAAATAAGAGTATCATTTTTAATAAATGGCTTTATTTATTTATTATTCACGAAACGTGGGGGTGGTGTCAAGTTGGTCACTTTTGTCAACACTGTGAAGCACTGACCACTTTTATACTTTCTTGTAATAAGGCTTTCTTTGTAACGGTCTGTGGCTGTTGTCCCCAACAGCCGATGGGCCGATGTAGTTTTGTTTGGTCTAAATGTTTCAGTTATATATCTTGACTGTGTTGATGTATGTTTCTTGGCAGTAGCCTACTGATTAAACCAGCTGATTATATACGTTTCGTGGTCATTTTTAAAAATTGGTTATGCAATGTAATGTAGGCATATCAATTAACTAGATTACATGGTAAGGCAGGCCAGTGTTGAACAACACACTTCTAGCCTTGAACAACGATAGATGAGGCGGTGAAACTTTGACCCGTAAGGTAAGCGCGTACTGCGGCTGCGTGCACCGTGCAGCTGTTGACACTTTTTTTTGCAAACTTTTTACCATGTCACGCCTTCACTGTAATAGTAGGCGGAGATTTGACAAGCCACTCAAATCGTCAGATGTTCTTAGCTAGTTTAACATGCCTGAAAAGTACAAGATGGTTGTGGTGTCAAAACAGTCAAACTGAACTTTGGAAAGTAAAAAAAGGAAGCACAGGGTAACCCAGCTTGGACGAGGGGACGCTGTATTGTTTATTACTCCTAAAAGGTAAGATTCGAAGCAACCTGGGTGTTTGTGATTAGCAAGCATGGTAGCTAGTTAGCCTCAGCAGGATTTTAGAACCCCTTCTGTCTATGATATTAGCGATGCTGGCAGCACGAGGGCAGATTCTTTCCCCTCCAAAATAAGAGTCCCCTATAAAGACATACTATATGTATACACACACATATATATGTATGTATGTATGTATGTATGTATGTATGTGTGTGTGTGTGTGTGTGTGTGTGTGTGTGTGTGTGTGTGTGTGTATATACACACACAGTACCAGTCAAACGTTTGGACACACGTACTCATTTCCGGGGTTTCCCTTTATTTTTCTACATTGTAGAACAATAGTGAAGACATCAAAACTGAAATAATACATAGAATCATGTAGTAACCAAAAAAGTGTTGAACAAATCAAAAAATATTTTATATTTGAGAATCTGCAAATAGCCACCCTTTGCCTTGAGACAGCTTTGCACACTCTTGGCATTCTCTCAACCCGCTTCATGAGGAAGTCACCTGGAATGCATTTCAATTAACAGGTGTGCCTTGTTCATTTGTGGAATTTCTTTCCTTCGTAATGCGTTTGAGCCAATCAGTTGTGTTGTGACAAGGAAAGCCCTATTTGGTAAAAGACCAAGTCCATATTATGGCAAGAACAGCTCAAATAAGCAAAGAGAAACGACAGTCCATCATTCCTTGAATACATGAAGGTCAGTCAATATGGAACATTTCAAGAACTTTGAAAGTATCTTCAAGTGCAGTCTCAAAAACCATAAAGCGCTATGATGAAACTGTCTCATGAGGACCGCCACAGGAATGGAAGACCCAGCTTTACCTCTGCTGCAGAGGATGAGTTCATTAAAGTTACCAGCCTCAGAAATTGCAGCCCAAATAAATGCTTCACAGAATTCAAGGAACAGACACATCTCAACGTCAACTGTTCAGAGGAGACTGCGTGAATCAGGCCTTCATGGTCAAATTGCTGCAAAGAAACCACTACTAGAGGACACCAATAATAAGAAGAGACTTGCTTGAACCAAGAAACAGGAGCAATGTACATTAGACCGGTGGAAATTTGTCCTTTGGTCTGGAATCCAAATTTGAGATTTTTGGTTCCAACCGTTGTGTCTTTGTGAGACGCTGTGTGGGTGAACGGATGATCTCCGCATGTGTTGTTCCCACAGTAAAGCATGGAGGAGGAGATGTGAGGGTGCTTTGCTGATGACACTGTCTGGGATTTATTTAGAATTCAAGGCACACTTAACCAGCATGGCTACCACAGCATTCTGCAGCGATACGCCATCCCATCCAGTTTGGGCTTAGTGGGACTGTCATTTGTTTTTTCCACAGGACAATGACCCAACACACCTACAGGCTGGGTAAGGGCTATTTTACCAAGAAGGAGAGTGATGGAGTGCTGTATCAGATGACCTGGTCTCCACAATAACCTGACTTCAACCAAATTGAGAGTGAAGGAAAAGCATCCAACAGGTGCTCAGCATATGTGGAAACTCCTGTTGGAAAAGCATTCCAGGTGAAGCTAATTTGAGGAAATGACAACACTGTGCAAAGCTGTACCAGTCAAAGTAGCCACCCTTTGCCTTGATAACACCCTTGAATGTGTAGGTGTGTTCAAACCTTTGACTGGTACTGTATATATATATACAGACACAGGATTATGTTTATTCTGTTTGTGTGAAGCAGGATGTGAAGTCTGGCACCACCTGATGCTGGGATGTCCCTCCTACCATTTAATTTGCTCTTCAGACTGTCCATCAACTCCATAAATGTCACAGCCACTGACAACACATACATGCCTTCGGAAAGTATTAAGACCCCTTGACCTTTTTCACATTTTGTGACTTTATAGCCTTATTCTAAAATGTATTATATGAAGAAAATAAATCCTCAGTAATCGACACACAATACCCCATAATGACAAAGTGAAAAGGTTTTTTTTGTGTAGCAAATTTATTACAAATAATAAACAGAAATACCTTATTTACATCAGTGCCTCTGTTTGACATCATGGGAAAATCAAAAGAAGTCAGCCAAGAACTCAAACAAATTGTAGACCTCCACAAGTCTGGTTCATCCTTGGGAGCAATTTCCAAACGCCTGAAGGTACCATGTTCATTTGTACAAAAAATAGTACGCATAAACACCATGGGACCACGCAGCCGTCATACCTCTCAGGAAGGAGACGTATTCTGTCTCCTAGAGATGACTGGCATCATGAGGCAGGAAATTTATGTGGATATATTGAAGCAACATCTCAAGGGATCAGTCAGGAAAATAAAAGCTTGGTCGCAAACTTGACCCCAAGTATACTTCCAAAGTTGTGGCAAAATGGCTTAAGGACAACAAAGTCAAGGTATTGGAGTGGCCATCACAAAGCCTTGACCTCAATCTCATAGAAAATTTGTGGTCAGAACTGAAAAAGAATACAGCCTATGTACAGAGCAAGGAGGCCTACAAACCTGACTCAGTTACCAGCTCTCAGTAGAAATGGGCCAAAATTCACCCAACTTATTGTGTGAAGCTTGTGGAAGGCTACCCAAAACATTTGACCCAAGTTAAACAATTTAAAGGCAATGCTACCAAATAATAATTGAGTGTATGTAAACTTCTGGCCCACTGGGAATGTGATGAAAGAAATTCAAGCTGAAATAAATCATTCTCTCTACTATTATTCTGACATTTCACATTCTTAAAATAAAGTGGGGATCCTAACTGACCTAAGATAAGGAATTTTTACTAGGATTTAATGTCAGGAATTGTGAAAAATTGAGTTTAAATGTATTTGGCTAAGGTGTATATAAACTTCTGACATCAACTGTATCTTCTGCAGCCCTCATCCTCCACATACAACACCCGTTCTGCCAGTCACATTCTGTTAAAGATCCCCAAAGCACACACATCCCTGGGTCGCTCCTCTTTTTACTTCGCTGCAGCTAGTGACTGGAACGAGCTGCAACAAACACTCAAACTGGACAGTTTTATCTCAATCTCTTAATTCAAAGAATCAGACATGGACACTCTTAATGACCGCTGTGGCTGCTTGCATGATGTATTGTTGTCTCTTCCTTCTGTCCTTGTGACATGTTTTGTGCTGCTACCATGTTGTGTTGCTACCATGCTGTGTTGCTACCATGCTGTGTTGTTGTCTTAGGTCTCTTTATGTAGTGTTGAGTTGTCTCTCTTGTCGTCGTAATGTGTGTTTTGTCCTATATTTATATTTTATTTATTTTTAATCCCGGCCCCGCAGAAGGCCTTTTGCCTTGGTAGGCCGTCACGGTAAATAACAATTTGTTCTTAACTGACTTGCCTAGTTAAGTAAATAAAATAAAAACATTGTAATGCAGAAGGAGAGAGTGGTTTCATCGCTGTAGCACGTTTAGAGTTGGATTTATAGCCAGTAATCTAAAATAATATTTTAATAAATATTTTCATCTTTTTTTCTCATATTTGTACTGTGTTCTTGAGCTTGTGTCTTCAAAAGTGACAAAACTAAATACGCTAGACATGGTGGCATGTTTTTGTGTCTGATAATTATGTGAGAAATGGCGGTGGAAATTATGCGCAAATATAGATATAATAACCATCATATTGAAGTAAACTTGTAGTCACGCAATGACTTGTTTTGTGGTTCTCCCACTATGACTTGGGAAACCATCCAATTTGTTAGGCTACAGATGAAATAAATGATGAACTTCACAGGGTGGTGAAAGTGCAATTTTTGTGGGGGACAAAATCATCAGCACAGTTAAATGCGATGGAAACCCATTTTAAATAGTATATTTTATTTGCTACATGGGAATTTAACCGCAAAAGTTATTTTTCTGTGCACTACTTAGTCACGCACTGCTTTTTATCCGCAACAAGTCAATTTGATGGACACACATCTCTGGTGGAAAATGTGCATATTGTTTTGATGCAGATGTAAGAATATTTGCATGAAAATCTGTTGCCAATTGGGATGGAAACCAAGTTATTCTTTCAGTGAAATACAGAACCGTTAGAACGGGTTGCAACCCTAAGTCTAAATATTGCTGTTACATTGCACAGCCTTCAATGTTATGTCATAATTATGTAAAGTTCTGGAAAATGAATTACGGTCTTTGTTAGGAAGAATGGTCTTCACACAGTTCGCAACAAGCCAGGCGACCCAAACTGCTGTATATACCCTGACTCTGCATACACTGAACGCAAGAGAAGTAACACAATTTCAGGCACCGCATTGATTATATGCAACGCAGGACAAGCTAGTAAAACTAGTAATATCATCAACCATGTGTTTGTTAACTAGTGATTATGTTAAGATGTATTGTTTTTTATAAGATATGTTTAATGCTAGCTAGCAGCTTACCATGGCTCCTTGCTGCACTCGCGTAACAGGTGGTCAGCCTGCCACGCAATCTCCTCGTGGATTGCAATATAATCGGCCATAATCGGCATCCAAAAATGCAGATTACCGATTGTTATGAAAACTTGAAATCAGCCCTAATTAACCGGTCGACCTCTAGCTCCTACAGTTTTCAGCTTAGGATCACGTGTACTCCTTGAAAAACATTTCAGTGTAGAGCCCTGCCATTATATAGCCTAGTCTACTATGATTTTTTTACACCCCCTTTTTCTCCCCAATTTCATACTATCCAATTGTTAGTAATTACTATCTTGTCTCATCGCTACAACTCCCATATGGGCTCGGGAGAGACGAAGGTCGAAAGCCATGCGTCCTCCAAAACACAACCCAACCAAGCCGCACTGCTTCTTAACACAGCACGCATCCAACCCGGAAGCCAGCCACACCAATGTGTCGGAGGAAACAGCGTGCACTGCGCCCGGCCCGCCACAGGAGTCGCTGGTGCGCGATGAGACAAGGATATCCCTACCGGCCAAACCCTCCTTAACCCAGACGACGCTAGGCCAATTGTGCGTCGCCCCACGGACACCCGGTCGCGGCCGGCTACGACAGAGCCTGGCCTCGAACCCAGAGTCTCTGGTGACACAGCTAGCGCTGCGATGCTACTATGATTCTTAATTTATATGTTACGCCTTGACCCAATGAAGAAATATTTCTCTGTACAAAGGCTGTATTCAGGCTATATTTCTCTGTACATAGGCAGTATTCAGGCTATATTTCTCTGTACATAGGCAGTATTCAGGCTATATTTCTCTGTACAAAGGCAGTATTCAGGCTATATTTCTCTGTACAAAGGCAGTATTCAGGCTATATTTCTCTGTACAAAGGCAGTATTCGGGCTATATTTCTCTGTACATAGGCTGTATTCGGATACATTTTATTCTAAGCTGTTTGACCCTTGTCCCTCTGCTGTTCCAGAAATAAGACCTTGTTGTGAGCAACACATCCCATGGAAACGTATCCTCAGCAGTTTCACCTCCACAGACAGGCTATAACGAGCTTACTGGTTACATTTAGAGATCTTGGAACTTAATCTCTCCCGCCAGCAGTGCACACATAGCAGAGGTATGAGGTTGATGTCGGGAGATAGTCTTAAGGATTTTGGCAATGAGGCCCTTTATCTACTACCCCAGAGTCAGATGAACTTGTGGATACCATTTCTAGGTCTATGTGTGCAGTTTGAAGGAAATTGCTAGTAGAGAATAGAGGTCGACTGATTAATCGGAATGGCCGATTTATTAGGGAAGATTTCAAGTTTTCATAACAATTGGAAATCGGTATTTTTGGGCGCCGATTTTGACGATAAAAAAATAATATATATATATATATATATATATATAAAAAAATGTATACCTTTTATTTAACTAGGCAAGTCAGTTAAGAACACATTCTTATTTTCAATGACGGCCTAGGAACGGTGGATTAACCGCCTTGTTCAGGGGAAGAACGACAGATTTTCACCTTGTCAGCTCGGGGGATTCAATCTTGCAACCCTACAGTTAACTAGTCCAACGCTCTAACCACCTGCCTCTCATTGCACTCCACGAGGAGCCTGCCTGTCACGCGAATGCAGTAGAAGCCAAGGTAACATCAATGCGAGATGTGTGGCAAGAAGGTTTGCTGTGTCTATCAGTGTAGTGTCCAGAGCATGGAGGCGCTACCAGGAGACAGGCCAGTACATCAGGAGATGTGGAGGAGGCCGTAGGATGGCAACAACCCAGCAGCAGGACCGCTACCTCCGCCTTTGTGCAAGGAGGAGCAGGAGGAGCACTGCCAGAGCCCTGCAAAATGACCTCCAGCGGGCCACAAATGTGCATGTGTCTGCTCAAACGGTCAGAAACAGACTCCATGAGGGTGGTATGAGGGCCCGACGTCCACAGGTGGGGGTTGTGCTTACAGCCCAACACCGTGCAGGACTGACCGTGGGTCAGTCACGGGGTGGGGTGGCATTTCTTTGGGGGGGCCGCACAGCCCTCCATGTGCTCGCCAGCGGTAGCCTGACTGCCATTAGGTACCGAGATGAGATCCTCAGACCCCTTGTGAGACCATATGCTGGTGTGGTTGCCCCTGGGTTCCTCCTAATGCAAGATAATGCTAGACCTCATGTGGCTGGAGTGTGTCAGCAGTTCCTGCAAGAGGAAGGCATTGATGCTATGGACTGGCCCGCCCGTTCCCCAGACCTGAATCCAATTGAGCACATCTGGGACATCATGTCTCGCTCCATCTACCAACGCCACGTTGCACCACAGACTGTCCAGGAGTTGGCGGATGCTTTAGTCCAGGTCTGGGAGGAGATCCCTCAGGAGACCATCCGCCACCTCATCAGGAGCATGCCCAGGCATTGTAGGGAGGTCATACAGGCACATGGAGGCCACACACACTACTGAGCCTCATTTTGACTTGTTTTAAGGACATTACATCAAAGTTGGATCAGCCTGTAGTGTGGTTTTCCACTTTAATTTTGAGTGTGACTCCAAATCCAGACCTCCATGGGTTGATAAATTTGATTTCCATTGATAATTTTTGTGTGATTTTGTTGTCAGCACATTCAACTATGTAAAGAAAAAAGTATTTAATAAGAATATTTCATTCATTCAGATCTAGGATGTGTTATTTTAGTGTTCCATAAATTTTTTTGAGCAGTGTATATTTATTTCAATTGACTGATTTCCTTATATGAACTGTAACTCAGTAACATCTTTGAAATTGTTGCCTGTTGCATTTATATTTTTGTTTAGTATACTTCAAACTTCCTTCATACTGGACACAGAGACATAAAAATGGTATCCACAAGTTTGTCTGACTCTGGGAAAGTACTGTCGATAACGGGCCTAATTTCCAAAAGTATCCCTTTAACCTTGTCCTTCTTGTGGCATTTGGACCTGGACCTACAGTACCAGTCAAAAGTTTAGACACACCTTCTCATTCCAGGGTTTTTCTTTTCTTTTGACTATTTTCTACATTGTAGAATAAAAGTGAAAACATCAACTATGAAATAACACATATATGGAATCATGTAGTACCCAAAAAAGTGTAAAACAACTGAAAATATATTTTTAACACTTTTTGCTTACTTTTTTTGTTGTAAATGTGCATGAGAAAGTAATATTTATTGATCAATTAGTATTTGATCGTTGCATCATTGAAATCACTTTTTTTAAGCTGACAAAAGATGCATTCAGTGACAATTAATGCTCATTATATTTTCTCGTTGATTCCTTTTTTTTTTTACATGAATGCATAGCCTAAACAGTTAAATATACCTACATTCACATCTAAAGCCTGTACCCATACAACTCTATTGTTGCAACAGTAGGACATGTCACGTATGGTAATAGGGGCGTGTGTCTATTGTGTTGGAGAGGGGTTGGGGCATTGCTCTGCCTGCTCATCAATTATTCATGACAGTCAGGGACAGGGAGGGATGTGGAGCCTAGGCAACGCTTGTTGATACTCAGTCAGTTTGGCTGAGGGACAGTAATTGAAGAACTGCCATTCAGTGCAGTCAAACTGACATTTTACATAAAGGTAAGTCACTTAGTTCTTTGTTAAATTACTTTGCTCATTGCTATGTTTGAGGCCTGTGTACTACTATTTAGTATGCTTGTCTTAGGCTACCTCTTGGCGTTTCTTTGTTGGTCTTTCGTTGGCTTCGGTTTTGCAATGGTAGTGGATGAGGTGAAGTGGTGAGCCTCCTCACTCAATACTACGTGCAGAGAATCCTTGAGGTTCATTGATTGTTGCCTGGTGTCACTATGTCTAGTCTTTGGCGCTGCCTATAGCAGCTGTGCTGCCTCTGAGGCACATGAGGGTGTGTCAGCTCAGCAGGTTCCTGTTGCCTCAACAACTGAACTGTAAACAAAGGCTCTACTCAGTTGTGTGTGACAGAATGATCTGATCGGAGAGAAAATGTATTATAGACCTTTTTTTGTTGTTGAACGAAGCCTGTTAACCTAGCCAAACTTTCTTTAGAGTTATGTATGGGCAGATAATTGAGGTTGAATAGAGACGTGTTGACTGATTTCAATTTCTTCATCTGCTCTTTCGTGGCAGACCAACTTAGCCAGTCACTGGTTCTCAAAACATGCTTATTTTTTACAATCGTATTACAACCAGTATTTACATTTTTGTAGTCTTCAATTAATATTTTTTTGTTTAGGCATAGATTGTCAGGCTGCATTGCCAAATGAAGACCTTTTTTGTCTTGGGTTGAAATTCGTAATTTTGCTTAAAATTATGCTAATTTGGGAATTTATTTAATTGAGCATACACTCTTAGAAAAAAAGGTTCCAAGAGGGCTGTGCCCATAGGATAACCCTTTTTGGTTCTAGGTAGAACCCTTTTTGGTTCTAGGTAGAACCCTTTTTGGTTCTAGGTAGAACCCTTTTTGGTTCTAGGTAGAACCCTTTTTGGTTCTAGGTAGAACCCTTTTTGGTTCCAGGTAGAACCCTCTGGAAAGAATTCTACATGGAACCCAAAAGGGTTCTACCTAGAACCAAAAAGGGTTCTTCAAAGGGTTCTCCTATGGGGATAGCCAAATAATTATTTTAGGTTCTACATAGCACATTTTTTTCTAAGAGTGTACCGCATAGTTCTGCAAGTCGTGGCAACACTCAGTCTCCACTTAGCCAAGCCAATCCTTAAAAGTTTTCCCTATCTCATTTGTTGGAGTATTATTTCAAGTCAATCATGCTATGTAGTCTAAGGCCTAATGACAGCCTACCGTCCCATTGCCTCGGACTTGAGCATTAGACCATAAGAATTGCTGAAAGTGAAAGGATATTGGCATGTTAGGCCTAGACCCTGCCCTTGTGTAATAGACCACTACATATAGGTTACGAATGGATCGAAAGTAGGCCTACAATTCAAAGTTAAGAACGGACAGCACATTTTGACATAACCTAGCCTAAGCAGCAGACATTGGAACACTGTATAGGCTAGTAGGTCCATGACTGCCAATTAAGTAGCTAGCTAATCTTTCTTTTAACAGGCTTTAGGCCTATTCTTTGCCTTCAACAATGAAGCCTATCTCAGTATTGTATTGGGCTGTATTTTTTGCTGCCCAGTCTCATGTCCTCCATAGCCTGTTGTCATAATGAGCTGCTGCCCAGTCTCATGTCCTCTATAGCCTGCTGTCATAATGAGCTGCTGCCCAGTCTCATGTCCTCCATAGCCTGTTGTCATAATGAGCTGCTGCCCAGACTCATGTCCTCTATAGCCTGCTGTCATAATGAACTGCTGCCCAGTCTCATGTCCTCCATAGCCTGCTGTCATAATGAGCTGCTGCCCAGTCTCATGTCCTCTATAGCCTGTTGTCATAATGAGCTGCTGGCCAGTCTCATGTCCTCTATAGCCTGCTGTCATAATGAGTTGCTGCCCAGTCGCATGTCCTCCATAGCCTGCTGTCATAATGAGTTGCTGCCCAGTCTCATGTCCACTATAGCCTGCTGTCATAATGAGTTGCTGAACAGTCTCATGTCCTCCATAGCCTGCTGTCATAATGAGCTGCTGCCCAGTCTCATGTCCTCCATAGCCTGCTGTCATAATGAGTTGCTGCCCAGTCTCATGTCCTCTATAGCCTGCTGTCATAATGAGCTGCTGCCCAGTCTCATGTCCTCCATAGCCTGCTGTCATAATGAGCTGCTGCCCAGTCTCATGTACTTTGCCTTCCTTATTAAGTCCATGTGAAATGCAAGTGAAAGTCTGCACTTCTCACTGTTTGCTGCCACCAAGTGAGATCATTGTTACAACTAATAATATTTCTGAGCTTAAAGCTCAAAGAAATACCATCCTTTAAAACCGAAAGCAGCGAGTGGACAACAGACATCACATTTTTTACATTGCTTGGCTTAGAGCCTATGTATGTACAAGCCATAACACATTCATAAGCATATTGACTGACATTTAACCAAAACATCAACTTGCCGTTGTTGACTCATGTATGAATGTGCTTTAGAGCCTAAATCAAATCAAATCAAATGTATTTTTAAAGCCCTTCGTACATCAGCTGATATCTCAAAGTGCTGTACAGAAACCCAGCCTAAAACCCCAAACAGCAAGCAATGCAGGTGTAGAAGCACGGTGGCTAGGAAAAACTCCTTAGAAAATCCAGAACCTCGGAAGAAACCTAGAGAGGAACCAGGATGTGAGGGGTGGCCAGTCGTCTTCTGGCTGTGACGGGTGGAGATTATAACAGAACATGGCCAAGATGTTCAAATATTCATAAATGACCAGCAGGGTCAAATAATAATAATCACAGTAGTTGTCGAGGGTGCAACAGGTCAGCACCTCAGGAGTAAATGTCAGTTGGCTTTTCATAGCCGATCATTCAGAGTATCTCTACCACTCCTGCTGTCTCTAGAGAGTTGAAAACAGCAGGTCTGGGAGGTAGCACGTCCGGTGAACAGGTCAGGGTTCCATAGCCGCAGGCAGAACAGTTTAAACTGGAGCAGCAGCACGGCCGGGTGGAGTCATCAGGCCAGGGGCATGGTCCTAGGGCTCAGGTCCTCCTCCTCCGAGAGAGAATTAGAGAGAGCATACTTAAATTCACACAGGACACCAGATAAGACAGGATAAATACTCCAGATATAACAGACTGACCCTAGCCCCCCGACACATAAACTACTGCAGCATGAATACTGGAGGCTGAGACAGGTGGGGTCGGGAGACATTGTGGACACATCCGACAATACCCCCGGACAGGGCCAAACAGGCAGGATATAACCCCACCCACTTTGCCAAAGCACAGCCCCCATACCACTACAGGGATATCTTCAACCATCAACTTCCCATCCTGAAACAAGGCCGAGTAGAGTCCACAAAGATCTCCACCAAAAGGGGGCGCAAACCCAGACAGGAAGATCACTTCAGTGACTCAACCCACTCAAGTGACGCACCCCTCCTAGGGACGGCATGGAAGAGCATCAGTAAGCCAGTGACTCAGCCCCTGTAATAGGGTTAGAGGCAGAGAATCCCAGTGGAGAGAGGGGAACCGGCCAGGCAGAGACAGCAAGGGTGGTTCGTTGCTCCAGTGCCTTTCCGTTCACCTTCACACTCCTGGGCCAGACTACACTCAATCATATGACCTACTGAAGATATTAGTCTTTAATAAAGACTTAAAGGTTGAGACCGAGTCTGCATCTCTCACATGGGTAGGCAGACCATTCCATAAAAATGGACCTCTATAAGAGAAAGCCCTGCCTCCAGCTGTTTGCTTACAAATTCTAGGGGCATTTAGGAGGCCTGCTTCTTGTGACCGTAGCGTACGTGTAGGTATGTACGGCAGGATCAAATCGGAAAGATAGGTAAGAGCAAGCCCATGTAATGCATTGTAGGTTAGCAGTAAAACCTTGAAATCAGCCCTTGCCTTAACAGGAAGCCAGTGCAGAGAGGCTAGCACTGGAGTAATTTTATCAACTTTTTTGGTTCTAGTCAAGATTCTAGCTGCCGTGTTTAGCACTAACTGAAGTTTATTTAGTGCTTTATCCGGGTATCCGAAAAGTAGAGCATTGCAATAGTCTAACCTAGAAGTGACAAAAGCATGGATTAATTTTTCTGAATCATTTTTGGACAGAAAGTTTCTGATCTTTGCAATGTTACGTATTTGGAAAAAGCTGTCCTTGAAACAGTCTTGATATGTTCGTCAAAAGAGAGATCAGGGTCCAGAGTAACACAGAGGTCCTTCAGTTTTATTTGAGATGACTGTACAACCATCAAGATTAATTGTCAGATTTAATAGAAGATCTCTTTGTTTCTTGGGACCTAGAACAAGCATCTCTGTTTTGTCCGAGTTTAAAAGTAGAAGATTTTCAGTCGTCCACTTCCTTATGTCTGAAACACAGGCTTCCAGGGAGGGCAATTTTGGGGTTTCACCATGTTTCATTGAAATGTACAGCTGTGTGTCATCTGCATAGCAGTGAATGTTAACATTATGTTTCCGAATGACATCACCAAGAGGTAAAATATACAGTGAAAAGAATAGTGGTCCTAAAATGGAACCTTGAGGAACACCAACATTTACAGTTGATTTGTCAGAGGACAAACCATCCACAGAGACAAACTGATATCTTTCCGACAGATAAGATCTAAACCAGGCCAGAACTTGTCCGTGTAGACCAATTTGGGTTTCCAATCTCTCCAAAAGAATGTGGTGATCAATGGTATCAAAAGCAGCACTAATGTCTAGGAGCACGAGGACAGATGCAGAGCCTCGGTCTGATGTCATTATTAAAAGGTACAGTGCCTTGCGAAAGTATTCGGCCCCCTTGAACTTTGCGACCTTTTGCCACATTTCAGGCTTCAAACATAAAGATATAAAACTGTATTTTTTTGTGAAGAATCAACAACAAGTGGGACACAATCATGAAGTGGAACGACATTTATTGGATATTTCAAACTTTTTTAACAATTCAAAAACTGAAAAATTGGGCGTGCAAAATTATTCAGCCCCCTTAAGTTAATACTTTGTAGCGCCACCTTTTGCTGCGATTACAGCTGTAAGTCGCTTGGGGTATGTCTCTATCAGTTTTGCACATCGAGAGACTGAAATTATTTCCCATTCCTCCTTGCAAAACAGCTCGAGCTCAGTGTGGTTGGATGGAGAGCATTGTGAACAGCAGTTTTCAGTTCTTTCCACAGATTCTCGATTGGATTCAGGTCTGGACTTTGACTTGGCCATTCTAACACCTGGATATGTTTATTTTTGAACCATTCCATTGTAGATTTTGCTTTATGTTTTGGATCATTGTCTTGTTGGAAGACAAATCTCCGTCCCAGTCTCAGGTCTTTTGCAGACTCCATCAGGTTTTCTTCCAGAATGGTCCTGTATTTGGCTCCATCCATCTTCCCATCAATTTTAACCATCTTCCCTGTCCCTGCTGAAGAAAAGCAGGCCCAAACCATGATGCTGCCACCACCATGTTTGACAGTGGGGATGGTGTGTTCAGCTGTGTTGCTTTTACGCCAAACATAACGTTTTGCATTGTTGCCAAAAAGTTCAATTTTGGTTTCATCTGACCAGAGCACCTTCTTCCACATGTTTGGTGTGTCTCCCAGGTGTCTTGTGGCAAACTTTAAACGACACTTTTTATGGATATCTTTAAGAAATGGCTTTCTTCTTGCCACTCTTCCATAAAGGCCAGATTTGTGCAATATATGACTGATTGTTGTCCTATGGACAGAGTCTCCCACCTCAGCTGTAGATCTCTGCAGTTCATCCAGAGTGATCATGGGCCTCTTGGCTGCATCTCTGATCAGTCTTCTCCTTGTATGAGCTGAAAGTTTAGAGGGACGGCCAGGTCTTGGTAGATATGCAGTGGTCTGATACTCCTTCCATTTCAATATTATCGCTTGCACAGTGCTCCTTGGGATGTTTAAAGCTTGGGAAATCTTTTTGTATCCAAATCCGGCTTTAAACTTCTTCACAACAGTATCTCGGACCTGCCTGGTGTGTTCCTTGTTCTTCATGATGCTCTCTGCGCTTTTAACAGACCTCTGAGACTATCACAGTGCAGGTGCATTTATACGGAGACTTGATTACACACAGGTGGATTGTATTTATCATCATTAGTCATTTAGGTCAACATTGGATCATTCAGAGATCTTCACTGAACTTCTGGAGAGAGTTTGCTGCACTGAAAGTAAAGGGGCTGAATAATTTTGCACACCCAATTATTCAGTTTTTGATATGTTAAAAAAGTTTGAAATATCCAATAAATGTCGTTCCACTTCATGATTGTGTCCCACTTGTTGTTGATTCTTCACAAAAAAATACAGTTTTATATCTTTATGTTTGAAGCCTGAAATGTGGCAAAAGTTCAAAGTCCAAGGGGGCCGAATACTTTCGCAAGGCACAGTAATTTACCACCTTCACAAGTGCAGTCTCCGTGCTGTGACGGGGTATACATTGTTTGTCTTCAGCAAGTTGCTGCGCAACAGCTTTCTCTAAAAAATTTGAAAGGAATGGGAGATTCGATATAGGCCAATAGTTTTTCAAGAGAGGCTTTATTACTGCCATTTTTAGTGAGTTTGGTACACATCCGGTGGATAGAGAGCCATTTATTATGTTCAAAATAGGAGGGCCAAGCACAGGAAGCAGCTCTTTCAGTAGTTTAGTTGGAATAGGGCCCAGTATGCAGCTTGAAGCCATGATTATTTTCATCATTGTGTCAAGAGATATAGTACTAAAACACTTGAGTATCTCCCTTGATCCTAGGTATTTTCCTCAATTAAGTTTGAAAAATAGGATGATCGAGCAGCAGTGAGGGCTCTTCGATACTGCACGGTACTGTCTTTCCAAGCTAGTCGGAAGACTTCCAGTTTGGTGTGGCGCCATTTCCATTCCAATTTTCTGGAAGCTTGCTTCAGATCTCGGGTATTTTCTGTATACCAGGGAGCTAGTTTCTTATGACAAATGTTTTTTGTTTTTAGGGGTGCGACTGCATCTAGGGTATTGTGCAAGGTTAAATTGAGTTCCTCAGTTAGGTGGTTAACTGATTTTTGTACTCTGACGTCCTTGGGTAGGCGGAGGGAGTCTGGAAGGGCATCTAGGAATCTTTGGGTTGTCCGAGAATTTATAGCACGACTTTTGATGATCCTTGTTTGGGGTCTGAGCAGATTATTTGTTGCGATTGCAAACGTAATAAAATGGTGATCCAGATTATAAGGAAAAACATTAAGATCCACAACATTTATTCCACGGGACAAAACTAGGTCCAGAGTATGACTGTGGCAGTAGGTCCGGAATAGGTCCGGAGTCATGTTGGACAAAACCCACTGGGTCGATGATGGCTCCGAAAGCCTTTTGGAGTGGGTCTGTGGACTTTTCCATGTGAATATTAAAGTCACCAAAAATGTGAATATTATCTGCCATGACTACAAGGTCCGATAGGAATTCAGGGAACTCAGTGAGGAACGCTGTAAATGGCCCAGGAGGCCTGTAAACAGTAGCTCTAAAAAGTGATTGAGTAGGCTGCATAGATTTCATGACTAGAAGATCAAAAGACAAAACATTTTTGGGGGGGTACATTGAAATTTGCTATCATAAATGTTAGCAACACCTCCGCCTTTTCGGGATGCGCGGGGGATATGGTCACTAGTGTAACCAGGAGGTGAGGCCTCATTTAACACAGTAAATTCATCAGGCTTAAGCCGTGTTTCAGTCAGGCCAATCACATCAAGATTATGATCAGTGATTAGTTCATTCACTATAACTGCCTTGGAAGTGAGGGATCTAATATTAAGTAGCCCTATTGTGAGATGTGCGGTATCACAATCTCTTTCAATAATTTCAGGAAAGGAGGTCGTCTTTATTCCAGTGAGATTGCTAAGGCAATCACCGCCATGTTTAGTTTTGCCCAACCTAGGTCGAGGCACAGACACAGTCTCAATGGGGATAGCTGAACTGACTACACTGACTGTGCTAGTGGCAGACTCCACTAAGCTGGTAGGCTGGCTAACAGCCTGCTGCCTGGCCTGCACCCTATTTCATTGTGGAGCTAGAGGAGTTAGAGCCCTGTCTATGTTGGTAGATAAGATGAGAGCATTTATACTTCTATCTGTACTTACTGGTGACACAGACGCTGTTTCATCCTTTTAGACAAGTAAAATAGACAAGTAAAACATTGAAAATAAAAGTAACAAATAATTAAACAACAGTAAAATAACAAGTGAAGCTATATACAAGGGGTAACGGTACAGTGTCAATGTGCGCAGGCACCGGTTAGTTGAGGTAATTGAGGTAATATGTACATGTAGGTAGAGTTAAAGTGACTGGTCATAGATTATAAACAGAGAGTAGCAGCAACTTTAAAAGAGGGGTCTGGGTAGCCCTTGATTAGTTGTTCAGGAGTCTTATGGCTTGGGGGTAGAAGCTGTTACGAAGCCTTTTGGACGTTGACGTGGCGCTCCGGGAACCTCAAGCCGTGCGGTAGCAGAGAGAACAGTGGCTGGAGTCTTTGACAATTTTTAGGGCCTTCCTCTGACACTGTCTGGTATAGAGGTCTTGGATGGCAGGAAGCTTGGACCCAGTGATGTACTGGGCCATACGCACTACTTTCTGGCTTATGAATGGGTTTTGTGAAGATGTTCTTATGAACATGAGCTTCAAATATGTCCAGCCAGCTACTGTGCCAGCCAGGCTTATGTGTCATAATAACCCCTCTCTGTGTGTCTCAGTTGTGGCGGTGAGGCGTAGACATGGACACCAGCACTTCTCAGGCCATCCAGAGCCTGTTCAGCTACGTGGAGGAGGACAACGTGCCAGCCATCAAAGCCCACCTGGACAAGTTCAAGGAGGTGGACAGCAGGAGCGAGGTGAGTGGAAGGCACTGCTAAGTATACATTAAAGGGGAAGTTCACCCGTTTTTACATGTGGACTTATTTAGTGCAGAGATATTATCTAGAGTGAGATTGTGATGTAATAAGAGTTGGTTTGGAGTGTTTCATAACATGCTTTAGACACATTTACATAATGCATTGTAGTCAATGGCAAGCAATGACTCAGCAAAATGTGAGATTGATGAAACAAAATATTTAAAAAAACAGTTTTGGGGATCAACTACTAGCACAGAAATAATGAAAATAAGGCCATATGTAAAAATGGGTGAACTTCCCCTTTAACATTGTCTCAATGAAGAGTTCAGCCACAAGCCATATGTGACATGCACACACAGCTACAAGCATGCTAGAGCAATATCCACCGTTGTAGTACGGATGAAGCCTGAGACATTTTATTTAAGATTTTAAAACAGGTATTTTAAATCCTGGATGCTGATTGTTTTTTAGACAGGTAGCCCAATTCTGATATTATTTTCTGAAAATGAATTGATGTGAGAAGATCTGATGTGATTAGTGGAAAAAATATCAGAATTGGACTGGCTGTGTGATCGCAGCTTAAATCTACCAAATAATCCAACCTCCACATATTTAACACCAGGTCAATAAGCAACTAAAACAGCCATTAGTATTCTGTGTAAACCCATTTTTGAATCTTTCATACCACATTATAAACTGGGTGGTTCCAGCCTTGAATGCTGATTGGCTGACAGCCGTATACCACGGGTATGACAAAACATTTATTTTTACTGCTCTAATTATATTGCTAACCAGTTTATAATAGGAATAAGGTACCCCGGGGTTTGTGGTATATGGCCAATATACCACAGCTAAGGGCTGTATCCAGCCACTCCGTGTTACGTTGTGCATAAGAACAGCCCTTAGCTGTGGTATATTGGCCATATCTCACACCTCGTCGGGCCTTATTGCTTAATTATATCATCATATTAAAGTGATGCTCCAATGAAATCTGGGCTTAGTAGTTAGGCTACTTTGGTGTGATTGATAACTGTTTGTCTCTTTCTCTTCTCTCTCTCTCTCTTCTCTCTCTCTCTTCTCTTTTCTTCTCTCTTTTCTCTCTCTCTTCTCTCCTCTCTCTCTCTCTTTTTCTCTCTTTTCTTCTCTCTCTTTTCTTTTCTCTCTCTCTCTCTCTCTGTCTCCTCAGAATGGTCAGACTCTCCTCATGATGGCATCAGAACAGGGCAGCCTAGAGATGGTCCAGGAGCTCCTCAGGAGGGGAGCCAATGTCAACCTGGATGATGTGGTAAACATACACACAGACGCGCATACACAGATGCGCGCACACACACACACCAAATGGTAGTTAGACCATGGCTTTGAGGTTTGGTGTTGTTTTAGCCACATTATTCAGACATGGCACAGAGGTCTTAGTGTCCAGGCTGCAGAACTCACCACACTGTGGCTGGGTTAATACAGAGCCCCATAATGAACACCTGTAGAATGCCTCAGGCCTCAGTTAGAGTAAATGACAGGGTGTAGATCTGCTGTCTCCATCAACACACCCACACACACACACACACACACACACTCTCTCAACCTCTTACTAAACCACACACACACACACACACACACACACACACACACACACACACACACACACACACTCTCTCAACCTCTTACTAAACCACACACACACACACACACTCAGACTCTCACTACACTAGACTGAGTGAGACTGACCAGACCTGGGCACTGTCTCTCTCTCTCTCTTTTCTCTGTCTGACACTAACTGTCTCCACCCTGCATCCATGAGCACCTGGTACGACCAGCTGGTAGGTACAGCATTGTGGAGCCACAACGTGATTGGGGTTTCCGTGGCGACCCAGTGTGTAACCCCTGTGTGTTCTGCCCGTCAATAGGACTGCTGGACGGCGCTGATCTCGGCGGCTAAGGAGGGCCATGTGGAGGTGGTGAAGGAGCTGCTGGCCAACAATGCCAGCCTGGAGCACCGGGACATGGTAGGAGAGTAGAGGGGATGGCATTGGGTGCTGGGTATTGGGAAGAGACATTGGCAGAGTGGGTACTCTGAAGGAAACAGTAAAGCTTTTGAACCGGTATGTAACATTTCTCTTGAAAAACTAGTTTGATTGAAACAGCTCGGAAAAACATCTTTAGAAAAATATGAAAGGATGATTATGCTGATCTGGCCTTCTTTGGGGGGATAATAATGTGTTTTGAAACGCTTTCATGTCTAAAACATTCTGGGGTGAAGAAGGTAGCTTACAACTCTGGCACAGCAGTGTATCTGTCATTAATAGTGTCCATAGGATATTCCGTATGAGAGCTAGAATACAATACAATTTAATGACGGGTGGGTCTAATCCTGAATGCTGATTGGTTAAAACCTCAGAATACTAAACAATACAATACTTGCTTTACTGGTCCATTTGCACGGATATTCTTTATTTTTTGCTGTCACACTACCAGACCTGACATACAATGGCAGAACTAGTTTCTTCACATTCTTCCTCTAGTTTTTATGTGTCACTGCAATCCATTCCAGGCTGCTTTTTAACAAGGTATTGAACCTTTATTTAACTAGGCAAGTCGGTTAAGAACAAATTCTTATTTACAATGACGGCCTGCTTTGTAGTGATTCATCCGTTAGCTTCGGATACGATTCCATAAGCTTCATTATGATCTCCTCCATTTTGTAATAATTGCATTTCGTGAGCTCTGGATGTCTGGAGTACATTAACCTGGTTAATAACTGTAAAACAACCTCTCAGTGGAAGGAAGCCCATTTCATATCCTACAGTATCTTTCCACAGTTCTGTGTTCATTCAAATTTCATAGTATAGTTCATATTCAAGGCTATTCTAAATGCCTTGTTTTTGCAATACGCCAATGAGAGAGATGAGCCTTTTGGTTTTCCTCTGCAAAGGAAAGCATTCAGAGAGTGGTATTGAAGTAGCATTGGGGGGTGGGGGGGTAATGGAGAAAATACTAATGCCTGTTTGTTCATTATGAGTGTCGTCATGGCCAAGGCTTTCTAACTTAGGATGCATTTTACCTTCTGAGATGTGCTGTTTTCATTTCAGATGTTTTATTTAGTGGACTTGTTCTATTCTAAGGTGACATCAGTCATGGCAGGGTTTGGTGCCAGCCTGTCTACTAATAACAGTATTAAATCCACTGTGTGGCTACGTACACGTCGTGCTATATGACTACTCCACTGCTGCTCTCTCTCTCTCTCTCTCTCTCTCTCTCTCTGTCTCTCTGTCTCTCTGTCTCTCTGTCTCTCTGTCTCTCTGTCTCTCTGTCTCTCTGTCTCTCTGTCTCTCTGTCTCTCTGTCTCTCTGTCTCTCTCTCTGTCTCTGTCTCTGTCTCTGTCTCTGTCTCTGTCTCTGTGTATGTTTTACTGTACAGGGGGGATGGAGCGCCCTCATGTGGGCTTCCTATAAGGGTCGTGTGGAGGTGGCCCAGCTGCTGCTGGAGAAAGGAGCTAGCCCCAACATCACTGGCCAGGTACTATTCCTATATAAAGAGCTTTTACCGTGTATTTATTCATTCATTCATTAAATAACTTATTGTGATAATTAGGTACTGTATATCATGAGTCTATTACAGTGTTAGTTAAATATGCTAATGTCTGTCCTTCCAGTACAGTGTGTTCCCTGTCATCTGGGCAGCCGGACGAGGCCATGCTGAGATCGTCCATCTCCTCATTAAGCATGGCGCTAAAGTCAACTGCTCTGACAAGGTAAGCACACAGGCACATACTCACCACCGGTTCTGTCTTATACAAAATTATTTTAAAAAAGCAACCTGAAGTAAGTTAGGATCTTATTTAAACTACTCCAATGACCCTACTTAAGGTGTTTCAATAATCATCAATGCTGTCTCTCTCTCTCTCTCTCTCTCTCTCTCCACCCCTGTTCTCAGTATGGCACTACCCCGTTGATCTGGGCAGCCAGGAAGGGCCACTTTGACAGTGTGATGCACCTGCTGGTCAATGGGGCTGATGTGGACCAGGAGGGAGCGGTAAGTGGACCTCCCTACTCTTATTAAAACTCCAGGATATCCCTATACGGTCACAACGACTCACTAAAGGCTCATGCAAGACAGGCGTTTGCTATTTTCACCAAACAAGTTCAGTATTGTTAGAGGTTGTGGTTGAAACGTCTTACTACACTGTGACATGAGGCCTTGTATAATAACGTCTTTCCAGATGATATTCCCAGTCATACCACTTGGAAGTATTGTGCTAAATCACTCAAATCAGACTGTTCTTCTCCCCCTATCAGCATTGTGTTAAATCAGACTGTTCTTCTCCTCCTATCAGCATTGTGTTAAATCAGACTGTTCTTCTCCCCCTATCAGCATTGTGCTAAATCAGACTGTTCTTCTCCCCCTATCAGCATTGTGCTAAATCAGACTGTTCTTCTCCCCCTATCAGCATTGTGCTAAATCAGACTGTTCTTCTCCCCCTATCAGCATTGTGCTAAATCAGACTGTTCTTCTCCCCCTATCAGAATTCCATGACAGCTCTAATCGTGGCGGTGCGGGGTGGTTTCAATGAGGTGGTGAAGGAGCTTCTGAAGAGGAACCCCAATGTCAACATGACAGACAAGGACGGCAACACAGCCCTGATGATCGCTGCCAAGGAGGGCTATACTGAGATAGTACAGGACCTGCTGGATGCTGGCACCTACGTCAACATACCAGACAGGGTAGGTGACAACACAGGCTGTATACTATTGTAGTGATGTGCGCTGAGAGTCGGGAAGCAAGTTCAGGGAGTGAGTGTTTTAATAAATAAACACAACATAATACAAAAATATGAAACCCAAACAAGGCACAGAACTGACATAGGAACAGAAACAATAACGCCTGGGGAAGGAACCAAAGTCACTATATATATGGGGAAGGTATTCAGGGAGGTGATGGAGTCCAGGTGAGTCTGATGATGTGCAGGTGCGCGTAACGATGGTGACAGGAGTGCGCCATAACGATCGGCCTGGTGACCTAGAGGCCGGAGAGGGAGCACACGTGACAGATAGACCAGTGGTTGCCAACCGGTTTATATCTTCAAGACATTCCTAGTCGATCACCAAATATTTCTTTAGAAAAGCCAATGAACGATAAAGTCTTGCACTCTTTTTTTCGTGTTGAGCTGTTGCCAGTAGGTGCACTTGATTCAAAAGTCCTGCACACCGGGTAAGCAAAGTGTTCCCATGACACAAACTCCGCCCACCCGGCGGACTGGCAAATCTGTGACTAAATCGAGTGCACCTGCTGCGCTGCCCAATCGGATAGCTTCCGTGACCCTGGCCACAGCCACGTTTTTAATAGTCTACTAGCCTACATAAGATTTAATAACTTTTAAAACCATGACCACAGAGAGGCTGTCAATGAAGACAGCAAAGAGCTGCTGGTTATATGAGTGAGTTCATGTTTAAGTTTACATTCAGCACTGTCACTGTTTTTATTCAACACTATTACTAAAAGCTGCTTCTCCGTACTTCCGCTCGGGCTGCAGCTGCAGTGAGTCAGTAGCCAGGTATCGACAGCCCTGCGTTTTATTATTATTAGCAGCTCGTCGTGTAGATTTTAATATTAAGGAATATTGAACTTTCTCTGGTTATAGGAACAACATGATTTTGTACATGAGGCAGATGCGGTGTGACTCTAGTTTTGCCATCAGGTGGAAGACTGTGTCCCCTCTCTCTGGTCAGTCTCACCTCTCTCTGGTCAGTCTCACAAGAGGAAAGGAAGAAGAGAGCAGGTAGAAGACAGTGTCCCCTCTCTCTGGTCAGTCTCACCTCTCTCTGGTCAGTCTCACCAGAGGAAAGGAAGAAGAGAGTAGGTAGAAGACGGTGTCCCCTCTCTCTGGTCAGTCTCACCTCTCTCTGGTCAGTCTCACCAGAGGAAAGGAAGGAGAGAGCAGGTAGAAGACGGTGTCCCCTCTCTCTGGTCAGTCTCACCAGAGGAAAGGAAGAAGAGAGCAGGTAGAAGACGGTGTCCCCTCTCTCTGGTCAGTCTCACCAGAGGAAAGGAAGAAGAGAGCAGGTAGAAGACGGTGTCCCCTCTCTCTGGTCAGTCTCACCTCTCTCTGGTCAGTCTCACCAGAGGAAAGGAAGAAGAGAGCAGGTAGAAGACGGTGTCCCCTCTCTCTGGTCAGTCTCACCAGAGGAAAGGAAGGAGAGAGCAGGTAGAAGACGGTGTCCCCTCTCTCTGGTCAGTCTCACCAGAGGAAAGGAAGAAGAGAGCAGGGACCGTGAAAGGCGGTTGGGAAAAATCGTTTTGAACGAAAAATCTTTTCAACTTGAAATTCTAGTCGGAAACTCGGGCATCTTTCTAGAGCTCTGACTTTTCAACCTGAAGATCACGGACGTTGTGATTTGACCTCGTTGACCATCAGATGCAAACACCATCAGTCCAGTAAAATAAAAAAACAAATGATTTCAATGCATGCTCCACAGTGCCTCACAAGTGCTAAACCAACGGATCTATTTTGTTATCAAAGCTTGAGTTTTGAAATATAATATGGTCTGATTAACAATATTGTCAGGCCAGGCATATAGCCAATATGCTGTGATATGTATTAGGCCTACTGCTGAAACCTCATTCCTACAGAACTGTTTGTGTGAGGTTCATGTAAAAAAATCAAATCTGAGCAGTAGATCTCAGTTTGCTTTTTGACTGTGAAAGGGATCTTGACTCAGAAAAGGTTGGTGCCCACTGCTATAGACTAGATAGGAAGAGATGGTTAGTTTAAAGGAGGGTCAACGTACCAGACAGGGTAGGCAACCATCCCCAGTCACTAAAGATTAGCTGAAGTGTTGCCCTGACAACCCTGCCAATACACAGCGTAGAGTCTAGACATGATTAAATCAACCTGAATGATAAATGTCATGATATATGGATACATGTGCTGATGGTAACAGTATCATCAGCTGCTCTACAGTATAGTCTATCTCCACTGTTCTGTGATGATTCAGTGTGTGTTCTCTGTAGTGAAAGCCTGTGGTGTGTCCTGTGTGTGTCACACAGAGTGGGGAGACGGTGCTGATTGGAGCAGTGCGAGGAGGACATGTGGAGATCGTCAGAGCCCTTCTGAACAAATATGCCGACATTGACGTCAGGGGACAGGTAGGAGTCTCTAATGTGACACATCCACATTGTTAAAAGTCAAATGCAGCCGTTTCTATCTCCATATCAAATCATTTCTGGGTAATAACGAAGTACCTTACGGTGATATTTTTTTTTTACCATTTTAATTGAAAACAAAAAAAACAGCTTCTTAGCAAAGAGCAATTTCTCAAGCAAGAGTTTAGCTAGGACTGTCTGGGAGTGGTCTGAGTAGGGAGGGGGAAACTGAAAACAACCTGTTATTGGCAGAGTGGTTTGGAACTCTCTCTCTTATTGGTCTATTAACTAATTTTACCTGGTGATGTCACAAGGCAGGCCAAAACTCCATCCCACCAAAACAGGCTAAAAGTTTTATGCATCTTTTCAAACAGCTCTTACACTAAAAGGGCATTATCATCATTTTTTAAAACAATTTTACAGTTTTATTTCAACCTCAGTGTGGAAATATATGTAACACAGAAAAATCTCATTTTTGACTGTACTGGGCCTTTAACATTTATTTGATCTATCATCATGCCAATACTGGTCCCATTCATTAGGGCACACTGTAGCAAAACGTTTTACAATGGAAAACAAAAACAAGCATTTTTTTATTGGGCATATTCAGGTAGTACCTCCCTGTTTCTGTCACTATTCGCTGTGCATTTATTCCACTTGTCATGATTCTAATCTTTAACTCTGCATTGTTAGAAAAGGACCCGTAAGTAAGCATTTCAGCGTTAATCTACACCAGTTGTTTACAAAGCAAGTGACAAAGAACATTTGAATTGATTTAATGAATACGACCATGTTCTAAACAGGACAGTAAGACTGCTCTCTACTGGGCGGTAGAGAAAGGGAACTGCACCATGGTGAGAGACATCCTTCAGTGCAACCCGGACACTGAGAGTTGCACCAAGGTAAGGAACCGCCACAGCTGACAAATTCTTCACCGTGATGAAGTTATCCTTGTTTCAAAATGATTTTTTCACAAGTCATTAAAGTTGCAAATAAACCTTTGCTTGCTTATATTCTCTAGGTCTGAGATGATGATGATGATGATGATGTGTGTTTCAGGATTCAGAGACCCCTCTGATCAAAGCCACAAGATGAGGAACATTGAGATAGTAGAGCTGCTCCTGCACAGAGGGGCCAAGGTGGCTGCTGTTGACAGGTACTGAGAAACACAACAAATAGAGCCCATGTCTTTCAAATATCATCACAGGTTCTGTATTCAAGCCAAAGAATTTCATGGATGTCAGTTTGCTTTTCACAAGACTGCTTATGAGATGGAAAGTTAAATGGAAGTGAAACGTTCTTGGCATTTGAATGATGTTACTGTTTTATGTCTGATGTGACCGCCAAATATATATCCACATTGTGTGTAACTGTAAAGTTTCTATAGTCTACTGTAATCATCTCCTCTCCCCTACTCTACTCTAATCATCTCTCCTCCCCTACTCTACTCTAATCATCTCTCTCCCCTACTCTAC